>NW_026729393.1:32500-80463 GCF_030272615.1 Cryptomeria japonica | reverse complement strand
CAGGTTGACAAGGTCACTATTTTCCAAGGTGATGAATCCTCTTCCCAATACTATCCTAATAATTTACATGGCCAACAAACCCAACTTTAGTAAACCATAAGTAATCTCTAGTTCGAGATATCCTAAACAACAAATTTTTCTTTTGTCAATCTTGGGTATCCATCGCCAAAACACATAGCAACTAGGAAAAAATATTCTATATATAGTAAGGAAACAATCCCTCTCATGTGTTATCTACATAGTTAAAAATATCTCTTATTAAATGTAAAGTATAGCCTGCCCAAATGAATGTCACATTTGTCAGTGTTCATTCTGAATACAAATGCCAAGATCACCTCCGATAAAAAAATTGTAGCCAGTGTAAATGCCATTGTCTTGAGAAGAGTGACCTCTTTCAGTATACAAACAAAGAGATGATGTGAAGCCAAGAGTAAGGATAATTCATAACGGATACTAACATTTCTCATACTAATGCTCAAAATTAGTACAAACAGACTACCACTTCTAAGTTGTCCTCTTAGGAGCTGATCAAACTTACCTCAATGCCATATGCTGCCAAGCTGGCCAATTTCTTAGCATTCACATTGGCTCCTCAATATGTATGCATCATGATAACTGCACCAAGGATCCCAAGAAGAGTTGCAACTCTACCCTTCAAACCATGCAATTTCTAGTTAGGTGAATCCCTGGTTCTTAGCACGTTCACCACTAATGTTGAGTCACCTTCCACTTCAAACTTAGTGATACCAAGATCCTTGCAGAAAATTAGTCCCTATATTAATGATAAGAATTAATACATTATTTGTATTTTATTCTAATGGAAAATCCAGTCACCCCACAAGTAATCCATCCCAAAATCTCACTATTCAATTGGTACCTGATAAGCCTAAACTACCCTTGGATGCACCATCAATATTCAGCTTAAACTAACCCAATTGTGGTTGTTTCCAAACTGTGTGGGCCCTCAATGCTTCTATACCTCTTTAACCAGACCCTGCAAATGGGGTAATCGTCAAACCCAGTCTAGCCAATCTCATTTTTCCATCCCAATTAGTAAAATTGACGTGTTCATTACTGGCATAACCATACAATTTTAGGGGTCGCCACCCACTACCTGCAAGCGATGCAGATTCAATTCCACATGGCTAGCAGAACCATAGCATTATAGGCGCCACAACCCACTACCTGCAGACGATACAGATTCAATTCCAACGTTGCCTATTTTTTAAATTTCTTCCTTAATCATGCCTGCTGAAATGATTGTGTTGGTCACCCACCCTCCAAGAATAGAAAATTGCCACCTAAGGATAGAAATTTTCATCCCTTCAGTTACAGTAGATCTTGTTTTTAGAAAGACATTAAATGATAGTGGCATGGCATAATGTTAATGACTATGCTTAGAATAAATTTTATTAGTAAGCCCTTGCTTGGTTACGGACTGTTGGCATATAAATTGCACCCTCCCCTCACAAACAATCCTCTCATTTTCTTGGACGAGAAGCCTCTTGTGAGATTTCAAGCGTAGCATTAGAGTTTTTATCTGAATTATTTGAAAGTTAAAATCTTGTCGGCATGGATCTCAATGACCTCAAGTCTATAAAGTTTGAAGCAACCAGGTTCAATTCTTCAATATGTGATAATTGTCTGAATTCAGTGTGGGGATTGCATTGTTTCTACTGGATATTTGAATCATGATATACAATTTTGATGGGAGAATAGCTAATTGTCATTTTTGGAGCTAGCACCATTCTTTAGGGTTTACTACCAATGCTTCTTTGTAGATCATGCAAAATCCATGATCCCTTCCACTTCGAATATTCCCATTATGTGATTCAGCGCATTAGGAGGGACGATTGGTTCATTGAATGTGATATTGGTAAGTAGACATTGTGTTCTTTAATTTCCATTAAAACTTTGTTATTCGATTACTCGCCTCACCCCTTGTCTCTCCTGATAAAGCAAGCAAGTTAGTATTCTTCAATTGCATTATAATTAAATAAGGACAATTCTTAATTAAATAATATACAACTAAGCATGAATAGTTTTTGAAGAGATGGTTGGTAAAATGAAGCGAACCATTACAGGAATTAATGGATTTCTAATCACATGTTATATATGTTTTGGTTGAATGGGCAATCTATGTATTTGTTGAGAATTGTGACAACCAAGCAAGTTGTTTCTAATCACATGTTATATATGTTCTGGTTGAATAGGCAATTTATGCATTTGCTGAGAATTGTGACAACCAAGCAAGCCGTTTCTAATCACATGTTATATATGTTCTGGTTGAATAGGCAATCTATGCATTTGCTGAGAATTGTGACAACCAAGCAAGCCGTTTCTAATCACATGTTATATATGTTTTGGTTGAATAGGCAATCTATGCATTTTCTGAGAATTGTGACAACCAAGCAAGCGGAGTTGTGTCCCAGCATAGCCCTCTATGAATTTTCCCTTTTCCCAATTTTAATTTTTGGTTGTTTAAAAAAAATGTTTGGGAGCAACTATTTAATTTGATTAGATTCCAACATTGTGGGTCTCTCTGCAAAATCAAACAATATTTTTAATTAGCAGATTTGATTTTGGTAGAGATTTCAAATTGTTTACAAAATTGATTTTGTGCCAAATTGTTGCTTAGGCCAATCCCTCTTAAAGTAGTCCATTCCCATTTCTTTGTGATCAATGTGGTTTTTATAAAGTTTGTATTGATGGAATGAGTCGATATTAGCGGCCCCATCATGCATATTATGCTCAGCTATTGAATTGTATTAGTATACTATGCTCAATTTTGGCAAGAAATTAGGATTTTTTGGTTTCAGGCATTTTCATTTTAAGATGTTTAATGCAATTAAAAAAAATGTTGGAAAATTTTCTCTAATACAATTGTTATCATGTGAATCAGACAAGGAAAGATAACTATATATCATAATGTTTGTTCAGAGCTTTATTGTGGAGAAATTATTTCAAGAATGCTTCTAAATGGAAAGTTTTTCATAATTATTTGAAGTTTAGGTTCTTTTTATTTTTTAAGTGACAATATGTAAAAACTAGGTTTCAATTTAAGATATCTATCGGCATACTTTACCTATATTTCTCTAAAGATAGATATACTAGTGTTTACAAAATTAGTGGTAGGATTTGTATTTGTTTTCAACATCTACTCCAACCTGTCCACCGTACCATCTATAGTCTTCAAACATTATTTTATATACAAAAATTCTGGAAGTTTCCAGCTACCTCCTGCCCATTCTAGAAACATTTAAGACCTCCATTAAAAGAGGCATTTTGTAATCATTTTTTGGAATGAAAGGAAGAATGAAAATATGGTCTGATAATTAAAAATTTGTCATCCTTGTGTGCTGCTCTGTTTTTCTCCATGCTCTAGTTTTGTGTTTTGTTTTATTCTGTTTCATTTCTATTAGTGGTATCAGAGCCTATGGGAAGTGATTCTAGAGAGGTAGTTTGAAATCTGGGTATATAAAGCTACAATTTATGAGCTAGCAGAAGATTGTGTTTAGGGAGAGATTGTTAAATCATTTTGGAAAGGCCTATATATGCATAGAAAATATTGCAGTGTTTGTTGTTGCGAAAGAAAAGCAAGAAGAAAAGGAGGTCATTAAGGAAGTAGAGCAGCAGGCTAAGGATGTAGATATTGCACTTCGGTTGGAAGACTAGTTTGGCAAGCATGATGGTTTGAATGATAATCAAAAATTTTTTAAGTTGCATGGTAGAAGAGCCCAAGGAGTTCAAGATCGATGATTCTAAAGACAAAAGGTGCAAAGTAAAAGAAAGTGCAGGTAGAGCACTTGCAAAAAGATGCAGCTAAAGAAAAGATGAAGTTGTTCAAGTTGTTCCAACCACAACTGAAGTAAAGAAATCTCTCTAGTTAGCAAGATAAGTGAAATAAGAAATGCAAATTGGTATGGAATTGTTCTTAGTTGTTCGATAATGAAGTTTATTTTTTGGGTGAAAGATACAAATCTGAAAGTTGTTTTGATAAAGAAGAAGGCTTGTCCGTAGTATAAGGTGTCATAGTACATTTATGTTTATGTTGTCTATTGATTTTTTTTAAGTTGGTTTATGAGATTAAGAGGTGTGGCAGTTTTCTAGAAACAAATAATCAAGTGTATAAGCAGGTTAAATTAAAAATTTGTGTCAATGGGAAAGATAGGAAAGAAGGTGAAAAAAGAAAATGGAAATTTAATCAATGAAATAGATGTTTTAAATAAAGAATTAATGGAAATGAAGAAATCCAAATCAGAAATGATAGCAATCATAAAAGAGAGGTAAACTGAAAAATGCAAACTCTTGGATGAGATGAGCTTGAAAAGGAATTGAATAAAGTAAAAAAGGAAAATAAAGAGTTGGAATAAAAATTAAATTTGTTTGATGAATTAGAAGAGAAACTGAAAAAAGTAGAAGAAGAAAACAATTTACAGAAAAGAGAACTCTTAAATCTGAAACAAGTGAATGAATGTTTGAAGTTAAAACCACTAGTTAGTAATGCTTCATGTGACACAAAAGATTTGTGTTCATCATTTAGTGAAGGTGATTTAGTTGAAATTGTTTATGATCAAGAATGCAAGAAAGAAGATGAGAATGTGTTTGCAAATTATGTTAGTTGTGATAATATGAATATTGGTTTAAAAATCATGAAGAAAATGGGTTATAAAGGTCAAGGATTGGGAAAACAAGAACAAGGAATTAGAGAGGCTATTGAGTCTATAATGAGGCCAAAGTATGAAGGTCTTGGATATGTCACAGGAAAAGAAAATGATGCTATTAGTTCAAATAAAACAGCCCATAAAAGGCATTGTATTAAGTGTTTTCATTGCCATAGAGAAGGACACACAAAAGAAATGTTTTGGGACTTACATCCATGTAAAATTTGTAGTTTGAGAAATCATTATGAAAAAATGTGTTGGAAGAAAGAATCAATAACAGGTTGTATAAAAATAGATTGTGGATGGACCTATGGACCTAGTTGGCAAAAGCTCACATGTATGTTCAAAAGATTGTACAAATGTTCATATGTGAAGAACAATAGAAGTAATGAAAGCTTTGAATGTCCAAAAGGGATTAAAAATGTTTTCAGCCAAAAGAAACCATTGTCTAGGAAGGCAACTACTAATTGTATGATGTTTTGAATACTTCAAACCAAAGAGATTGAGAGACTACAACAGCAGTTGAAGAAAATTGGACCACAAGAAAGAAAGAGAAGTTGATGAAAGAAATCAGAAAATCAGAGGAGGATATTAGTTAAAGAGAAGACACTGTGAATGCTGAAAAATGCAGTAGCTGTAGCAACAACTAGCTAGTAAGAAAACCAAAGAAGAGATCACAGACAAAAAGGGAAGATAGTTGAAGAAAGCTGGAAAGAACAAAAGAATGGATAGAATATTGGTAGCTGAGATTAAGGGGGAGTGTTGGAGTCTAATCTCACCTACCCCCTTCCACATGCTCCGTATGCACAAGTGTTTACAAAATTAATGGCAGGATTTGTATTTGTTTTCAACATATACTCCAACCTGTCCACTGTACCACCTATAGTCTTCAAACATTATTTTATATACAAAAATTCTGGAAGTTTCCAGCTACCTCCTGCCCATTCTAGAAACATCTAAGACCTCCATTAAAAGAGGCATTTTGTAATCATTTTGTGGAATGAAAGAAAGAATGAAAATATGGTCTGATAATTAAAATTAATTCACTTCGTCTTCATCTTGCACTACCAGGTACATTATACATGAATTATTTATAAAGAATTTTAGTGCATCCCAAGAGGTGAGGAAAACTTGTTTTCTCTTTGTTTTTTTTGTATTTTTGCAAAAAGGCAGTAAGCCTGTATAATATATTTATAAATAGATATTTACATAGTATATTTTAATGATAAGATTTTCATGAGCTAAATATTATGGAAGTTTATAGCTGAAAAAGGACTTGCAGAAACTAACTATTAAAAAACAGAGCCAGCATTACTTTCATGGTTCAAATTGGAATTAATATTAACAAAATCCAAAAGTAGACTAAGAGCCCTGACTGATCATGACTGATCGTGACTGATCCCACTGAATCATTCCTCTGCAAAGTTGATTTGCCATATTCTTCCTCTTTGCCCCCTGAAGATCAACAGTCACAACCAGGCGGATGAAGTATGGCCACGTCATTGAACAGCCTGCTGCTTCAGCATAAAAAACACCTAAAATGGATTGAAGGTCCACCCTCGACCCTCTTGTTGCATCAAACATATCCAGAAAATCTTGAACATCATACCAAGGCACAACATGCAAGTGTCAAACAATCATTGAATTCTGTAACCACAAGCACCCTGTCGATTGCAGAAACAAATCCAGACATTCTAAAGAACCAATAAACCTGTTATGCAGACCGAACCTTTTCAGCTCAACGTGAATGAATTCAGCGAACACACAAATCCCTGCACAGGGTACGCAAATGATAAGATGGAGACCCCTCGTCAAATTAAACACAGGCCCGCTTGTCAATACACAAGACTCTCACAATTTTAGAATGATTCGAAATTTGGAAATCAGGACTTAAAGTGTCTACTTCAATATTTTCTGCCCCATGTTTGCCAGAAGATCAGCTAAACGATTTCCTTCTCTGTACGTAAGTGTAATAAAAAAAGATTGCAACGAATCTATGATGTCCCAAACTCTATGAAGAATATACTTAATACTCCAAAACCATCTCTTTCTATTTCTACAGGCATTAATTATAATGAGCGAATCCCTTCGATATGCAGACTATTGAAACCCAATCGCTTGGCAAGAACCCAGTGAACTTTAACGGAACTTTAAATGAAGAAATTTATTGAAAAGAGTCCCTATGATATCATGTGCTTTGGAGTATATATTTAACAGGTCAGGTTTATGGAAGGAAAAAATATATTTGTAACAATGGTAATGAATTGTCACAACCCAATGTTCCTAAACAACCGACTTGTCAGACTATTTATTTTAAAACTATTTGTTAATTTTTTTGGGCAGCTTCTATTTTATGTGAAGGGCTTCTAAATTGTAAGCATTTCTTAAAGTATTTAGTTTTTTCTTATATTCTTACAAACTCATGAACAAGAATTTTACAGTAGAAATGGAAATAAAATTATATTTTTTTACAGTCCATCATATTAGACAATATATAAAAGGTATTTATCTGAACTACAAATGAAATATACAAATCTTATCCTACACGATTTATACCTGTGAAAAACTCATCCACAACAAAGTGTAGCTTTGAGCTCTGAGTTTCACTTTCTGATAGAAATTGTAAAGAAAATAGGTTTAACGAAGGTTCCAACTAGCACTAAACTTCCTATGAAAATTAATAGGTCTGAAGGTTGGGGTACCCATTACCAGAAAAAACTGATAAATGGGATAAAACGGTTTCTTAAATTTTCTTTTCTTTGTTGATTTTGCTCCTTGAGAGTGAAAATTGTAAAAAGGATTCTTTATTTTCTTTGAGCTACTTTTCAAGCTACTGAATCCATCAGTTACCAAAATTCATTTGGCTTTATGGGTTATATGTTGCGTATATTTCCACTTAAGATCTGTTGTACGGTGAGCTTCACAGCAAGAGAGAACGAATTAGGAGATGAATACTGAATTTTCACTATCCAGAATTAGGAGGTATGGATTAGACGGTTTCAGAATTAAATACCTCATTATACAATAGCATTGATCAGGTATTGTAGGCATTGAAAGGCTTATCAGGGAAGTTTACGTTTATTTTAAAATTAAAAGGGCTGCCTGCTGAGTGGTTGACCATTTTTTATGAGTAAAAATAGTGCTCTGCAGAGCTGCTACCTGGAACTATGGCCTACTATTCATAGAACAATATATAGTTGCTTGGTTGAAAATAATACTACCCAGAATCTCTTCGTGTGTTTTGATAATTATGCTTTTTATAAAAATTGTTGAAGAAAAAATTGCATACCTTGAGTAAGGGAAAAGGTACATTCGGATATGTAACTGACCTTTTAGTTGGCTGTATAGTCAATTTCACAATGATTCATCTAATTATTAATAATTACTGTTATGTCATTTACTAATGGTTAGTCACATTATTACATCACTAATCATTTATTTAATTATTAATTTATTATTTATAGCATTTACTATTTTATCATATCATTATTTTTTTCTAATCATGTATCATTTGTTAATTATTTTTCTATATCTATTTATTCATTTTATTAAATATTATTTGACTGTTTAATTAAATCAATAAGAGATAAGTTACATTAGAGGGTTTATAATACTAGCAAAGCTACATTAGTCAAGATAACACATGCTTAACATGTAAGAAATAAAAATATTAAACAAAAAAGTAATAGGCTAATGGGAAGGTTCCAGTAATCTCTATGATGATCAACTTGCAAAAGAAGACTCTATTTAAAGAGAGGGCGAGACCAACTAGAATAGCAACTACTATCTAAGATGTAAGTATGCAATCAAGCAATTTTGAGTCTCGAAGAAAATTCGCTTATACAAGCTTATCTTAGAAGATATATTGAAATGGTAATTTCGTCGAGAGACGATCTACAATGGGATCAATGTTGTCCGTAAAAAAAATGCTTTTTAAAAAAAAATTGACATACTAACTTGGCAGTATAATGATGATGCTGGCAGAAGAGTGGATAGAAATGTTACACATTCCTAACCGAACATCCAATATATTCACATTGATCACAATATTGTATTTTGAATTTCAACTTTGTGAATATCACCTCAAAAATTTGTACCGAAATTTGCAGATTTAGAGTGCTCTGCTAAGCATTTAATTGGCATTCATAATTTTAACATTCGAATTGAGGGAGAAATTTTAAATATTTGAAAATCAGAATACTGATGATTACATCCATGCACTACATGACTCTTAGTTGACATTAATTCTATCAATTAATTTCTTGTGCATCGTTTATAAGTAACAAATATCGACTATGCCTATCTACCAATAAAGCAGAGGTGATAGTAGTGAATTGGTAGAGTAATGCATGTCTAACAATAAATGAAATAGGCAAGGTGAGAAATGCATACAATAAGGAATAAGGTGAGTTGGCAAAAGAGTTGTGGTATACCAAGGAAACAGTTGTGGTATTGCATCTTTAAAAGCGAACAAAATGGAGCTTACAACATTTCTCTAAAAAAATTATATTTGATATAGTTGAGAGAAAGGCATTGCTGTATAGAATCTTCGGGTATGTAAACTGATTCTTCTCAGAGTCTTTTTCTTTACAGTAGATTTTCAAGTTTCCATAGCAATTTCAACATATTTCTTTTGTGTATATTTCTGATGTGTTTTGTTTCTAACGGACCAGCATTGCAAGCACATACGGTTATGATCTAATATCTCTGCCAACTTCAGATTCAATCGATTCATTATAGGTATTTTGCATTTTATTGTATTGTCTTGTACAAATGCAAAAACAAATCGCATATGTTAATATTCTCTTTGTTCATTACTAGGTGCATTGAACAGACAATTTGTTTTCCATTGCGCAATCAACTCAAAAATTGAGGCAAGTAGCACAATAACTATTAGCAAAGCTGAAGAGTTGTGGTAAGGGATAAGGTGCACATTAATATGTTAGAAGAGTGGATGCCAAGGAAAGAGTTATGGTATTGCATCTTTAAAAGTGAACAAAATGGAGCTTACAACATTTCTCTAAAAAAATTATATTTGATATAGTTGAGAGAAAGGCACTGCTGTACAAAATCTTCGGGTATGCAAACTGATTCTTCTCAGAGTCTTTTTCTTTATAGTAGATTTTCAAGTTTCCATATAAATTTCAACATATTTCTTTTGTGTATATCTCTGATGTGTTTTGTTTCTAACGAACTAGCATTGCAAGCACATACGGTTATGATCTAATATCTCTACCAACTTCATATTCAATCGACTCATTACAGGTATTTTGCATGTTATTGTATTGTCTTGTACAAATGCAAAAAAAAATCACATATATTAATATTCTCTTTGTTCATTACCAAGTGCTTTGAACAAACAGTTTGTTTTCCATTGCGCAATCAACTTAAAAACTGAGGCAAGTAGCACATTAACTATTAGCAAAGCTGAAAAGTTTCAATGACCTTTTAAAAATTCCATTTTCTGGAGATATGCACTCTTTCAAATGCTCTATATTGTAGAAGCTTAGAAGGGAATTTTCAATGCACGCAAAACTAAAATCTCTGTATCCAAACAATCATAATTTTAGAAATAGACTCGCACTGTGGCTTCAACATATCACTTGCAACAACGCCCCTTGCATAGTACTTTAAATCTGCATTATTTTGTTTGTAAAGGCTATGTCTTGTTCTTTGTTTATATTTGTTTTTAACATTCTAATTGGGTACAAATCTCACACGCCCTTGGTTCTGGTCTTGTCAAGTCTCAAACTGGTGACCTTTGGCTTTTGTTGTTCCTAGAGTCTACTGGTGTTGTTGGGTTTCAAACTAGAGACCTTTACTAGCTTAACTATGCCAAACTATCCAACTATCGTTGTTTCTTCTTCTTCTCTGAGCCTTGTTGTAGTGAGAAAATAATTCGGTATTTTTGGGGTATGAAAATTATACATATATGTATTTATTATCGTATCTGTTTTAGATATTTTGATAGGACTACGACTAATAATATTTTTGGTTTTTTCTTTGTCCATTTTTTGCTTTTTTGCATTGTGTCGTGATTTGGTATAGGGGCTAAGATTTTGACTGTTTGTTGTAATTATAGTACATGCAGCGTAAATGCTTCAAAATAGACTCTTTACATTGATTGATTCCATCTGAATCAATATAGTACACAATTCAAACTCTATTTTAAGAAGAATTGAAATTGATGTAAGAAGCATCCATAACAACGTAAAAAAGTGAGTGTTAAATAACAAACCCAAACGATATGTACCTCATTTGGAATCATAGATTGTTGTAAACAAAAGAACTAGAGAAAAATGCAAGTGAAGTTGGTGAGGACAGATAGCTCAGTGTCATCTTATACAAGGAGAAAATTGTGACTAAAATCTAATGGAACTGAACAATCAATCCAGCTTAACTTTGTTCAACCCAATTCAATTTTATTTCAGAGCTTACATATCGAGTTTGAAAAAATGTCCAGTCAATATAGGAATAAAAAATCATGATATCCATATTTCAATTAAATATTGGAACTCATTTCTATTTATTACCCTATCATCAGCAGTACTTGGAACAGGGACATTAAGCAATTTAGAAGAATGCCAGCTTTGACAATCACCTAAAAAAGTTTATTTCTTACAAATCATCATTGTGAGAAATTTAGAAGAATGCCAGCTTTGACAATCGCATTAAAAAGTTTATTTCTTACAAATCATCATTGTGAATTTTAAGGAATTGAAATCTTACAAAGAAAAGTGCAAATTAAATGGGAACGGTATTGCCAGAAATTTCACTTTTAAGGGATTAAAGTCATCGTTATTCATAGTTCCAGAATATTCTAACATCATCTCATTTTGAATTATCAGCTACGAAAGCCTTAAAACATATGCTCCTTGGCTGCAGAATAAATAAATAGATTATTGTCATGGGTTGTATATTGAAATACAATAAACAGTTCATGATAGTAATTTATTTAAAATTTGATAATTGTCGCCAGCCCATGAGATTTTGAAAATTTTAACAACTTTGATGAGCTTATCAGCATAGTGCAGAATCCAAATTTTTTTTATGATATAATTTAACAATCCATTCTTACAATTTTCAATGCTTTTTAGGTAGAATCCATATTATATATGCTTTCTAATATCTGGAAACTCCATTATTTAATAAATTATGGACCATTGTTTGAAAGTTAATTTTTTGTTTTCCTTTATAACTCGTTACGACAGTTGTGGATGAGAAGCAGTCATCCTTCTTACATCTTCTTATAGAGATGTAATTTATAGGAAATATATTATTTTTCAAAATAGAAAGCTGCATATCATAGAATAAATTTAGAATATTACATTTTTAAAAAATTAGAAATCATGAAAAAAAAAGAATTTTTTGTTTGAAATGTTAATTTAGTTAGAATCTATTCAAAATAGAAACTTTTCATTTTGTTTCATATTTTACATTCTAAATTTACTATTAGTTGACACCTTTTTCTTTAAAATTTGAAGATGAATATTATATTTCAAATAAAAAGATAGAACATTATTGCACTTTATAGGAAATGTAATATTTTTCAAATTAGAAAGTTGCATATCATAGAATACATTTAGAATATATATATATATTTTTTAAATTACAATTAATGAAAAATAGAAATTTTGTTTGAAATTTTAACTTAGAAAGAATTTGTTCAAAATAGAAACTTTCATTTTGTTTCATATTTTACATTTTAAATTCATAGACTTTTTTCTTCCAAACTTGAACCTCAATAATATATTTGAAATAAAAAGATGAATATTATCCTAATACAGTCTTTTATGTGTACAATGTTAAATTTATCTTTATTTAATTAAAAATGCATTGAAATGAAGTTGAAGGTTTGTAAATCATAAGTAAAATTAGCATATAATAATTTAGAATTCAAAATAATTAAATGTATATTGACACAGATTTGTTAATTTAATGTTGTGTAGGCATTAAAATTTTTGTTCACCAATCAAACACTTACACATTTTCAGAGAATTTGTCTTTGAGGTTAGTATGCTATTTTTTACAATAATTTTTTTTTTTTTTTTTTTTGTGAAATAATTTTTAAAATATATTGTAAATTCTAATTTATAACAATAATCTATTTTATTTTTAGAAATTTTGTTTTTTACTAAATTCTAATTTATTACATTCTCATCTTTCTTTTAAAGTCTTAATAAAATTTAGTAGAGGTAAATTTAAAAGAATAATTTTTTTATCTATATAGTTGAAAAACTTATGAGAATAATTAATTTTATTCTTATATAGTTTATAAATATTTAAGAAACATATAATGAAAACAATTTAAAAAATATAAAAGAGATACTTTATTTTACTTTTAAGCTATTTATATATGACATTAGGATCTTTATATTAATTATATTAATGATTTTATCTTTTTAGAGGATATTTTTCACATTGAAGGTTTTGTCTCTTTAGAGATCATTCTAACAAGCATTGAAGGTTTTATCTTTTAGAGATCATTCTAACAAGCATTGAGAATAAGCATTAGAATCCTAAGGTTAATGCTTTGGTCTCAAATGAGGTTATTTTAGGATTTTAATAATTTATAATTATATGTTGACTACAAACTCTACTAGATAAAAACTTTTAAATATTTAAAACACATTCAATCTCACTATCAAATTATTAAATCATCAAAGAAAAGGATTTCAAGTTCTAAAAATTCATCAAATTTTTAAACATATTCAATTTTTCGTATTGTATTTTTTTTGGTTATTCTCATTCACAAAGCCTTTAGATGTAACAATGATATATAAAATCTATCTGTAAAATCATAGATGAAATCCAATATTATTTTTGTCATCCAACCCACATCATTACAATGTTTTCAAGAATAAATACAAGTTTACAACTTTTTTTTTTTTAAATGTAGAAATTGAAAACTATATAGTGCTTAAAACATGTGAAATTTGTACATAGATAATTGATTGTTTATTTTTTTATGCCAGATATGATAGGAGATATATTAGCCACAAGAAATAGAAAATGTGCTAGAAAAACAAAGATTGCAAATTTACCCATAATTATTGTAAAAAAGAAACTACCTACATCTGAAGTATGGTTGTCAGATATAGAGACCCTGGCTATAGCATTAAGGTGAATAGAGAAATATAAGAGGAATCAATTGGAGATCAAAACAAAATCTCAAGTATGGCTATTAGATACAAAGACACTCATAACTACATTGAGATGGCTAAAGAAATATAAGAGGAACCAATAAAAGATCAAAAATTAGACTTAAGATTGAACACTCTCCACTTCACTATGTAACCTTCATATGTCGCCATGATAAATTTTGAATCAAATTTATTTTTCTTTATAATATAAACACTTTTATTATCAATAATAAGAGATTATTTTTACTCTTTTTCACATTTACATTTCATCTATACTTGGTACCAATTTTAATTTATTTGTATATTCCATACCACCATATGCATTTGACAATAATTGTGTATGAAATTTGTTAATAATGTATCTATCACCATACACTCTCATAACGAGTTCAATCATTCTCTCTATACATAGATAATTCCAATATTCAATTGTTACAAATAATTCTACTTTTCTTCACAATTTTTTTAAACTTCATTTCTACTATGATCCTATCACATTATATAAATTAAAATTTTAATTTATTATTTAGCTATGGATCAACCAATATTGAATTTTGAATCAGAAGAGGAGAGGAGGCAATATCAAATAGCACAAAGAAGAGAGTATCATAGAGAATATCAAAGAGAATATAGGAGACAACAACGAGAACGTTTGACAGATGATCAAAGGGAAGAAGAAAGAAGAAGACAAAGTGAAGCTCGAAGACAAAGAAATGCTAGACGTAGAGCAGAAGTAACAATACAAGAGCTGGAATTTCTAAATAGAGAGGAAGCTAATATTATTACATATAGTCATTAAAGAAATCTCAACAAGTCTCTCATATTGAAAGAGACCAAAGGCAATAGGTTGATTCACATTCAAGTGGGCAGTACAATCAACCATCAAATCAAAATATTGAGTTGCATCTTTAGAATGAAAGCTCAAGGTCAATAGAATGAGTTGTAGAGACACCTCGACCTAGAAGTCAATTTGAGAATAATTTGGGTGCAGAAGGTGATGCACAAAATAAACAAAATACAAATGGAATGATTTGAGCTGATTTTCAAAGATTTCAAATGCAATTTTGACACCAATTAGATCACTTTAGAATGCCAAGCATGTGCTATATTTGTTAAGAGTTTTATCTGGGAATTAATGTAAATCATAGCTCACAAGGTCCTATATGCCCTAGATGTAGACAAGAGAGAGGAAACAATAGATTTTTGGCTTCGAACAATATAGATCTCGGGACACAACCAAAAGAGCTTGCAAATTTGACTCAAGTAGAAGAAATGTTGATTGTAGGTGTCAGCCCAATAACGCAAGTTACACATGCAACATGTGGTCAATACAAATACAAAGGACACACAATAAGTTTTCCACAAAATGTGGAAGATATTTCAAACATTTTTCCACGTACATTTGCCAATCATTATTGTTTGAAGAAGGGACCAACGTGGCACAAATTATAACTTTACAGTGAATAGGGATCGTGTGTACAAAGAACTTAAATACAAAATTGAGCACAACAAATATTACTCTGATGTTATAGTTATTGGGAATTCTCTCAATGATCTATCTAGCAATTTCGATGAAACCATTTTCAACAGATTGAAGACAGTGCATATGGAATTTGATTCTGATGCAAATGAAATCATATTTGTGGGTCCAATCATGGAAACAGATGAAGGTAATACAATTGACCACACAAATTCAATGGCTTCTAAACTACCTAATGCTAAAAAAACAAATGGAATTAATACATGCATGGATTAATAATCCTGATACAAATCAAACAACATTGATCGATTGGCCAGCAATTGGTACATCTCCTATCAATGAGCATGTCACGTCAAGATCACTTGATATGGCATTTCCAACAATGTTTTTCGATGGTAGATGTGACTGGTTAAAGTCACGAATGAGGCAAGTGCATTTGCATGAATTTGTGAAACATCTACTGCGGTATAGAGATCATCGATTTGGTCAACATCCAAGATTCAAATATTTTATGATGATCATGATTATGAGACATCATGCACAAAATTCATTTGCAGTCTTTGTAAACTGAGGTTTTCACTATCAATGAATTGCGTCAGCATATGTAAAATATGCCACAATCCCATTTGGCAGATAGGTTGATGTGGTTTGGAAAATCATTGAGGGGTACAAGGTTATATTGGGCCAAATGTCATGCAGAATTAATAGACATGCTTCATCAAATAGGATCCCCTATGATATTCTTCACATTAAGTGCAGGAGATATGCATGCACTAATGCCAGGAATATCACCAACTACTCCACGAGAAGCTCAAAATTGGAGAAAGTAGAATTTTATCAACCACCCCCATATAGTTCCACATTACATGCACTTAAGGCATTCAATATTTAGAAAATAAATCCTTGAAAAAGGAATGAATGTTAAAGATTTTTGGTCTAGGTATGAGTGGCAACATAGGGGGTCACCACGTGTGCATGGATTCATATGGATGAATGGAGCACCCAATATGGACAATATTGACTGGTCAAATGAAGAGCAACAAAAACATGTAGAAAGATACTTTCATTCCATTGTTCATGCATGGAATCCTAGAGAAGATCCACATCAGCGAAATATATAGGCAAGTCTATGAAGATTTCAACATATATCTAGTTTATTGTTTGACATAAAGTATTTTATAGCTTATGATGTAGCTAACATATTTGTTTCTATTTTCAATTGTAGGTATTTCAAAAATTTCCTCTACATCCATATCTAAAAAATACAAGACAACTTGTAGAGATAGATATTGATAAGGACTATGAAGAGATCCTAATTGTGTAGAATGACATACATTGTGTAGGGAGGGTGCATGCCTGCAAAAAAAAAGAGGAAGCATGGTTTGTAGGTAAATATTTTATCAAATTAAATATTTATATAAGAATTAAATACTATACAAAAGAAAAGTAACCAAGTATTTATGACAGGTCTTCATATTTATTATAGGTATAGTGCTCCTTGGCCTTTGAATCTGAGTGGGTCCAAATTATATAAAGATATAGAAACAGGTGAAAAAAAATTTGAACCTGCAAGAAATGATGATAGAGTGAATTCACATAATTGTCACATATTGCAATTATGGAGTGCAAATATAGATTGGTAGCCTGTCTTTCCAAACATGTAGTAATACAATATATTGCCAAGTATGCAGTGAAAGTAGAGAAAAGCTATCAAACATATCACCACATGTTGATGCGCCTCTCCAACATGGAAGACCCTAATGATTTAGCTGCTCGAGCATATAGAAGGCTTTTGATTGAAATAATTATTGAAAGGGACATTGGTGCTCAAGAAACATGTCACATGTTAGAACTTCAATTAGTAGAGAGTAGTAGAAGATTTGTTAATCTAAATATCTCACATGAGGTGTTCAAACCTGTAACTATAAATGATGAAGAGAATAATGAAGAGCAGACAAAATATTTCATTGATGGATATAAAACAAGGCCTCTTTGTATTGAAGGTGTCACATTAATTGATGCATCTAGATCATGGATATATAATCCTAAAAGAAAATGAGACAACAAATGGGAACCAAGGGAAAGATCAGCAATTGTTAGATTTTTTCCTAGGTTTGTATCCCTTCCTCCATGTGAGTCAAATAAATGGATTGACTTCTTTTTTTCAAAGTTATTACTCTACAAACCATTTCATGACATAGAAAGGGATATTGGTCATGATGATGACTCTATAATAGAAAATTGGGAGTCATTTAGCTACAATCCTTGGCATGTCGAACAAACAACAAGTATAGAAAATGCAGAGGCTACTAGTGATTTAGAAATTGAAGAGAATGAAGCTATTCAGAGAAATACCACAGAGCATGGATGGGAAATCATATCTAGGCTACATCATGGTCAAAATATACAATTTTTTGAAATAGATATGTTGGGGAGAAGAGACATTGATAGACATACAAATTGGTCTGTTGATTATCAAGGTGAAGAGTACACAACTACAAAAATCAATTTCATAACTAGCATGAAGGATCATGGATGTCTTATATATGATGATATACCCCAATGCATCAACTACACGACCCTCAGTGATAAGCAAAAAAAGGTAGTTGATATAATTATGACACACTATTAGAGGAATCAAAATAAAGTGCCATTGTTCATGATAATTCAAGGAACAACAGGTACGGGAAAGTGATATTTAATTGGTGCCATCAGTCAAGCTCTTGAAAATGCTGCAATGCCATCTCGTTCTCCCCTTCTATTCCTTGCACTAACAAGAGTTGCAACATTCAACATAGGGGCCTCTATAGTTCATTCAAAATTGAGAATCCCAATACAAGATTTCACTTAGCTACAAGGAACAAGACTTGCTAGTTTTCAAGAAGAAATGACACATATCAAGTACATTTTGACTGATGAAATGAGCTTCATTGGTCGGAACATGTTGGAAAATATAGATTCCCAACTTCGACAAGCATACCCACAAAGTACACACCTAAGTTTTGCAGATATACATTTTAATTTTGAGTAATGAGGAAAAATAAATTTCAATAACAATATTTTATATTTTAAAAATAATTATTATTTTGAATTATCTTTCAGGTATATCTATGATTTTGGTACGAGATTTGGGTCAGTTGCCTCTAGTTAATGATAGACCAGCATATGCTAGTAATAGACAGGAAAAGCTACTATGGGAGGAATTTAAAATTGTGGTTACTTTAGATAAAATATTCAGACAAGATGGACAAAATATTCAGCAACAAAGAATTCGTCAACTTTTGACAAATCTAAGAGATGCAAACCCACAAATTGATGATTGGAAGCTGCTAATAATGAGAACCCCTACTAATATAGATGTTGCAAGTAATTCTGAATTTGAAAATACCATCCATTTGTTCTCCACAAATGACAATGTTCATAGTCATAATAAAAAAATGTTATATTCATTGAGGCATCCCGTTGCACTTAGTGTTGCAACAAAAGTAGGAAGTGTTAATATAGCAGAAGATTGTTCAACTGATGAACTTGATCTAGAGTTATTGATCAATAAGAATTCAAGGGTCATGCTTACTTTGAACCTTTGGATACAAGCATATCTTGTAAATGGACCTTTGTGATATGTTCAAAAGATTGTCTACAAGCCAGGATGTGCTCCACCTGACCCATTGACATATGTGATGGTTGACTTTGTTAATTACTCAGGATTACCATTTGAATATCATCATCCAAATACAATTCCAATAACAACAATACAAAAGGGCAGAACACTTCATCTACCATTGAGATTGGCATGGGTATTGACTATACATAAATCTCAAGGATTGACTCTTCCAAAAGTAACTATCGATATAGGACCAAGAGAAAGATCTAGATTGAAATTTGTTTCATGTGTAAAATCTCTAGAGGGTTTGAGAATAATGCAACCATTTACATATGATCATAATGAGAAAATGAAAAAGGGTAGACAACTTGAGAAGTGCAAGGCTGAGGAAAATAGGCTCAAACTTCTGGAAGATAATTGATGTAATATATTTTTTGTTGAATTTTTTTTAATTATCTTTGACACCTATGTTCTTTATTGCCACTATAATGATTTATAATATTTAATATATCATATATGCTTTCACAATGCCTATTCAATAATTATAAATTATA
Source organism: Cryptomeria japonica (assembly GCF_030272615.1). NCBI lineage: Eukaryota > Viridiplantae > Streptophyta > Pinopsida > Cupressales > Cupressaceae > Cryptomeria > Cryptomeria japonica. The sequence continues at coordinate 61,018 of NW_026729393.1, read as the reverse complement.
AGAAAACATTACATGAATTTAATCAATGAAAGGTTTTTTATTTCCATACAAATCTCTAGAGGGCTTTAAAATACCATTACCATTCATTATGAGAAAATAAAAAAGGGTAGACAACTTTCCAAAAATAAGGCTAAAGAAAATAAACTCAAATTTGTAGAAGATTAAATTTGTGTATATATATTTTTTGATCAAATTTTCTTCCATGGCTCTAATACTTGTGTTATTTCTGGCCACCAAAAATAATTGTTAACATTTTATACACCACTAAATGCTTCCACAATTTCTATTAAATAAATAAATAAAAATTATCAGTTAATGTTACATAAATTTAAACAAGCCATTTTTTCATTTAATTCCATATCTAGTATAAATTTCATTTGAAATGTGAAGGAGATTTCCTTTTGACAACCATATTTCTTAGATGCACCTAATATAATCTTGCATCATTTTTTATATCATCATGGTAAAGAAAATTCGTACATGTATGTATTGTTATGGTCCTCCTCATGTTTAATATACTAGCCTGAAAAAAATATATGTATATATATCTCTTTGATTAAAAATGTATGAATATATATTTTAGGTACTTTGATAACATTCATTTGCTTAATGTTTATTACCCTTTATGTGATTTTCTAATTAAATTGGAAATTATATTCCTTTAGCAATTTAATCGTAATTTAAAAGCTAATAATAATTTGCATGCATGTCAGGAAGATGTCAGATAATATACATACAAAATGGGTGTCCACTTGGATGTCAATGTATCGCCTATATCTTCCATGCAATTTCCTCCTTCGTATAGAGGAATTGAGTGTCTGCTATTGGGTCAGAGACAAGATGGTAAATAAAATTAACCACAATGGATTAAGGACCACTCAATTCAAATTTGACAATTATGCTCTATATTTTAACTTTTTATATGAATCGAAGATCAAAATGAACTTAGATTTCAGATTTTATAATCTTTAAATTCAGATTGTAGATTTGTGTGGTTGGTCGATTGTTCTATACCACGAGATTTGAGATCTTTACCTTGCTGGATGCATTTGGAGGATCATTATTAGACCAACAATAAAAATTGAGAAGCACACTCTATCCGATCAACTTAGTATGAAGTTTATGAGATTTCTTAAGGGACAATCACGGATCAGTTATCACACAGATTCACCTAAGGAATGGTTTCTTACTACTCTTAATCTTGGGTACTCTATAAGATTCACTGTGCATCAAGTTATGCCATCACTCAGGTTGTTGCATGCATACTATGGGATACTTGCCTTGTATGCAGTGAAGTCCAATGTGACAATTAAAGTTCGGACTATTCTTGATGATACTGAAGATTGAGAGATATTACCTGTGCATCCATGGTTAAGAAAGTGAAAGTAATCTATAGATATTATTTGCCAAATGTGTGCAAACTATTTAAACATTGCATTTATGACTATTTCAATTTTTCTATTTTTATATTCTTATTTGATGAAATTAAGCCTAAATTCAATTTTCATAATATTTTATAACTATTGTTGTAAAATTACTAAGAATTTGATCTTTTATGGTTTATGTATTCTTTTTTGCATCAAACAAAACTAACGAATTTGGTGACTACAAAAAATTATCAATGTTTGTTATGTTGTTAATTATATTTTGTTGGTTATTTAATAATCAAATAGAAAGATTAATTTTTTTTTTGTCACGTCATTTTCTTATGATTTTATATTTTTTTGTGGTATTACATATGATTTTTGTGACATCTCAACATAGCAAGCCAGATAATATCATATTTTAATGGTTGAATTTTTTCAATGACTATTAGGTATTTTCATTATTTATTTCATTGACAATTTGTATTACTTAAAATTATTTTTTTATAATTTTATTTTATTTCAAATTATGAATAATTTTATTCTCATTGTACCTTAATACTAATCGTAGTTGTATTGTTTTTTATTTTTAGCAAAAAGTTGAAACTATGGATGCTTCATAGAATGAATCAGAAATCATTGTTGAGAGCCCTCATGCTTCTGTAAACTCTAATGATTTTGTTGAAACCCCTATCAAGAAATGTGGAAGAACCATTTTAGAATATTGCAACAAAATCGTCAGAGAAATTGAAAACACTTCCTTAATGATAGATGATGTCGAAGAACTCAAAATATTAGAAATGGAAGATGTTGCAAGGAAAACTCATGAGGCATATACAATAGTGACTGGATTTACAGCTATGTTGAAAGAAGTATATTGTGATCACTATGAAAACAAAGTTCATAATACTATTCTCATCACTAAAGAATTTGCAATGGGTTTACACCATTAGAATGAAGTGTTATCACTATAGTTACTTTGTATTTGATTTTCAATACTTTTTATTTTTACAAACTTTTTACACATTTTAGAAATATTTATCAATTTTGTTTGACTTATATTATGATATATGAGAAATAATAATTTTTTGGTAGGATTAGTGTGAGATATTATGTGAGGTTTCCATTAAAATTTCTATATGTAAATGCATTTTCTTCTATCAATTTGATGATTTATAATTCATGTGTTGAATTGTTCTTATCTTCTTGCAACATACCTATAATAATATATTTATAGTGATTCTATAATTTGTTGCAATTGTTTTCTTGTATAGTTCTCACTTGTCGAATAGAAGGTATGGTTATTTATTCATCGTTTATGAATTCTATACTATGTGAGATTTCTATTCGAAAATGCTATATGTAAAAATATTTTCTTCTATCAATATGATGATTTATAAAGCATTTGTTTGGTTATTTTGATCTTCTTGCATAACGCCTTTAATAACATATTTATAGTGAATATTTTGATTGATGCAAGTATTTTTCTTTTATAGCTCTCATTTGCCACATAGAAGGTAAAATGATTTATTCATTTTTATGAATCTTAAATATTTTGAAATTAGATATCTCTCGACAAATTTTACATAGATTTTTTAAAATATAAGTATACTAGTATTCTAACACTAACAACAACATGGATTGTTATACAAATGTAATTCTTATGGAATTTTCCTAACACCAATGTCACCTTTTGAATAAGTTGTTAAAAAATAAATTGTAAATTTTGAACATCTATTAAATTTTAATTAAGATGCTCCTGAAAATGTTAAATTTTATTGTTGGGGTCTAATAGACCATTAGCAAAGTTTTATGTGTTCTATGTTACTAAAAATTTAATTGGAATGACCCTTTGATATATTTAACTCATCAATTCATACTATTTTAAGAAAATATATTACAAAATAAAATCCTTCACGAGAACCTTTTAATTTTATTTTTGTTAATGTAATATTTCTCTATATATTCAATTATAATGAATGAAATGATGATTAACCATATTATAGTCATAGAAAGAACATAAAAAACATCCCAAAAAGAATCTTTTAAATGAAGATAATAGAAAAAAAATAGTAAGAAGTTTAATTAAATCAAAACTTGTTAAACATCAAAATATATTATTTATAGGTTAACTAAAACTTGTGAATTTTTTTATAACTTGTGATCTTTTTAGTAACTTGAGGTTAGAAAGAAAAATATTAAAAGTGGTAGTAACATTGTTAACTTTTAGCTTGTTTGTTTCTTGTAATTAAGCTTTTGAAATTGCATTTTGTTTTAAAAATATCAAGGATTGGAGAAGTAAAAGGGACAAAGAAGTATTCATATTTCAAGTAATGGAATCTAACCATTTCTAATTCTATATTCTCAACATAAGCATATGGATCCTTAAAATAAGGATAACTATTCAAAGAATATAACATATTGAATAAGAGATTAAAAAATAATTAAAATACATACTTTAAAATTCATCATCAAGCATATAATGACTACATTTAAAACAAAAAAAGAGAATATATTGTAGTCATAGTCATAATTTATTTATTGGAACATTGACAAATTGCAAATAAATTTTAAAAATAGTTTTTAAACCTATAATACTCATAAACTCTTATGAAATGTTATTCCTAGATGGTCAATAGTCTACATTAGGTTATTAGTAGTCATCTCATGGCTACTTCAACTCTTAGTTAAGTTATATGATCACTATTGTATTCTTATTTAGATAATTAGGTCATCCTAGGTGTTACATTTTTATATCCATGTTAATTTCAATGTTATTCAAGGAATAATTAAGGTATTTATTGGAGCTAGTAAGTATTATTTAATCATAATATTATAGGATTTGTGATCTTTTTGGAGACTTTTAGAAGTTTATCCCATCAAAGTGGGTTCATATTAAATATTTCTACCATAATTTCTATTAAACTACTCTATAGTACAATTTGTTGTAGTATAAATATAATGAATGGACAAAAAAACAATAATGTATGTAGGGGATGGATATTTGGTGGAGAACTAGCCATACATAACATGAGAGCAAGGAAAATATAGAGCATTTGAGTAGGGAGGTTTGAGAATAGTCAAATTGGATTGGATTGAAGTAAGAGAACATGTCTCAAGACTTATGAAGTAAAATAATTAATTAATTTGTCATTATCAGAAATAATATCAACAATATATAGTATACCCATAATTACTAACCAATTTCATAAGAGATGTAATAATTGTAATATCTTAGAGTATTTCTTATGTTTATGCTTTCTTATTCACATATATATGGTAATAAAAATTGAATTATTTATTATCTTTAATTTATATAGAATTAATTAAAACCATATTTAAATGAGTGCTTCCTCTTAAAGTGACAATAGGAAAATGGTTAAGAGCTTGTATAAATATAACATGGATAAAATTGTAAAGGATGAAATGTAATAATACACTTAGGTATGATGTAGATATAGTATATAATTTTTTTATTTTTTTTTGCTATAAAAGTTGACAAGTTCACTTTGATTGAGTAAATTGAGTAAGATTAATTCAGTCAATATGCTCAATACAAAAATATAGTGCAAGATGTTTGTGTTTGATTCATTAGGGGAAACTAAACTCATTTGGGGTTAGATGAATGAATTTCTATTAGAAAAATGATAGTCTATTATTTTTCGACTAACTTGAACAACTACAAATCTGATTTTAGTGTGTTAATTTGAAAATATATTTATACACACATTCTACTTTCTTTTCTTATTGAGATCTTATTTCTCATGTGCTAACTAGAATTTTTAAAGAACACCTTTAAGAAGTTTGGTAGGTTAAGGAGTCTCTTGGAAAAAAATCAAGGATATTGATCTATTTTTGAAAGGATAAAAGACAAGAATCAATCATGTAACTTGCATTAAGGCATATCTTCAAAATCAACTCCAAAGCTGGGAAGTGGAATTTTTTAGGCTTCAAGTTAGCATATAAAGGTTTGTTGGAAGGGTTGGTTAAGCCTCAAGTTTTAAATTTAAATTTTAGAAAGTTTGGTTAATTTTTTCAAAAATATGCAATTGACTTAGAAGAGTCTGGCCATTCGTAATTCTAATCATGTACTTGGAATGAATGATTTGAATATCAAGAGTGATGCTTGGCAATGAATGTGAATAAAATCAAATGTAATTTAAAATATATGTTTTCTTGTATATATAGATTTCATATAAACTTGTCATTACATAGAAACTAATTACACAATTGAAATGAATCTTTAAAAATTGCAAGTATACATTTCTATCATTCCAATCACATAACTCAATAATACATTAAATTTTTTTTTGTAGAATGTTAATAATTTAGTAAAGCAACATATGATCATCATAGTAGGTTAAATTTGTTGTTTTGTTGTAAATTGGTATTTTAAGGCCTCTATCTTAAACATCAATGTAAGATATTATTCACCAGCAGGGTATTGTCCATTGTTTTCTCTCTTACAAAGGCTTGCTATGTTCTTTGCAGACATCTGCAGAACATTGTGAGAACAGTAGTCTGAAAGATTAAAGGCAGAGAAGATATGTCTCTATCAGACAGCCTTATTTCTATACCCAACGGTACACAAGATGATATTCCTGAGTCAAGTCGGCGAAGCCAACGGCAAAGCGATGGTTCAAGTAATATCTGCCGAGCGGGTGAAGAGGTGTGTATTTTTAGGGTGCTTCACTCGATGATGATTTTTAATCGGCAAGCCTATGTTCCTTCCATTGTATCGTTAGGACCTTACCACCATGGTTCAACAAGTTAAATGGATCGACATAAACGTGAAGCAGTTTGTAGAATGGCAAGAGGGATCAAGAAAGATGAAGCACTTCAGGAAACGGTGACAAGGATCAACAAAGAAGAGGCATTTTTGATTGCAGAATTGGAGAAAAAAATCAGAGAGCACCATGAAGAAGAAAGAAATTGCGATGGAGAAAAATGTTTAGAGAAAAAAATCAGACAGTACTATGAAGAAGAAATAAATTGCGATGGAGAAAAATTATGCTGGATGATGATAAATGATGCCTGTTTTATTCTTGATTTCGTTAAATGTGCAGCGGAACCAGGACCTAAGAATCGCCAAGGTTGCTTTAACCTTGTTTTCCAAAATAAGGATTACAAGAACAGTTCGCATAATTATATATTGTCTCTCTTTTGGCGGCGACAGCTCTTCTGGTTATGACACTTTTTCAGACTGTGTATGCAGTGAAGTAAAGTAGAATTTATTATCGTTCAGTCCTGAATCATGACTTGATATTTTTTAAGCTGGTAAGAATCAATTCTTTACGGCTAGATGGTTTCGATCTTGATTGGATCCTAGATTGGATTGATTTCTTTCTAAGACCGATAATATTTTTATTATTTTAATTAACATTTCATTTTTAGAACATTAAACCTCTATTAATACCAACTCTTTAGTGTATTTTGTTCTTTTTATTATTAAATTAATAATAATTGCATGAGTTATAACGTTTTATACTCTTAGATGGAATTTACATTGGGCAATAGCATATTTAGATTAGATAATTACAAACACTTTTGGGTTTTTTCCTCTCACACCTCTATATAGAATTTGTTGAATTTGTAGTCCATCTCAAATATGAATCGAACGTTTTAGTAGTTATTGTTGTGCTAATCATGTCTATTTTAACTTATTCTTATTTTGGTAGATTGGGTTTTTTAATTTCTTTTAGGAATAATTTGGTTTTTTTAAAAAGGTAAGAATAAATATTTGAAGTAATAATAATAGCTTATATTTTACAAATTTAAAATGTTTCAAATGGTAAAATTTATTGTTAAGTTACTTTTTTGAAATATTAAAGTTTTAGTTGTGGTGCAATTAGCATATCTTTATCAATTTTAATATAGATTTGTCTTTATCTTAGTAGATTATCTTAATTTAATAATATATGAACAAAAAATATATTTCTATGTTAGAATTGGCTCAGCCCTAACCTTTATTCATCTTTATTTCACTTCATTTGCATTAAATCCAATGCCCTCATCACGTAACCATCATTATTCATGCCTATTTTCATAAATTCACTCCACGGCTCAAGATTACCACTTTATCACATGGTTCATATCTAATTTAAACTTTAGCAAATAACATTCATTTCATGAGAATTGTTTATTTGTTTTTCTACGTTTTTGTGAAGATGACTTTCTTACATAATCCAAGGTCTCCTTTTATAATTTATGTTTTCTAATTAGTTTTAAAAATTTTCATTTTTCTCATATATTATGGTTAACATGAGAGGTATTTATTGATTTTTTATATTTAGATTATTTTTTTTTTCATTTTGTGTGTTTTTTTTTTAAGGGAAAGCACTTTTGACTGGAGCTATGAACCAGTGAGATCACATAGGAGGACCTCATCTCTATGTCGTGAGCTAAGGCATCCTCAATGAAGCACCCATACGACTTGAGAGCATCAGCTATCATTTCCATTAGCCAACGAGTAGAAACAAACCATCGATCGAGCCACTAACAGTGGGAGTCGACATCAAACTTTACCCTACATCTACGCTAGGCCTTCCTCACCGTACGCACTACTAGATTGGTATGTCGGCACTAGCAGGGCAGAGAAGATATTTTTCCGAGATGGGGGACCTACAAATAGTCACAGTTAGTCTGGGGCGGGACAAACCTCCACTTCACTATACCGCCTAGCTTGGACGACATGATGTGAGGCTCGGGGGTTTTGACCCCGAGACCACCTGGTGATGCGCAACCTACAACCGTGCGATACGGAAACAACCCCCATTTTGTGTTTTTATTTTAACCCCTTCACCCTTATATTAATTTCCATTTCTATTTCTTTATGTCAAATTTTGGCAAAAAATTGAGTTCTTATCCCATTCATGAATTTGGTATTCCCTTGATTTCTACATCCAAAATGGCTCCTCCTTTCCAAGAATATCTTCATAGTCCCTAAGAGATTCCTTCTCCTTTAGGGAGCAGTTTTAGTCCATACCATCCTCCAACAATCCCTCATTTAAGTCTACCAAGTTCTCCTCTAGCTCCTATTTAGACTCAAATATGCATATGGCATTAGAATATAAACCAAAGATGTAATGAGAAAAGGGCATTGGTAGACACAAATCCATACAATGGCAAACTATAGAGAAGAAGAATAACTCCTAACCCTACATCCCAACCAATGTTTTCTCTTTCCCATCCTCTCCTTACCTATTAGAGAAGGGTTCCAAAAGATAGCTAGGCTACTAGATTCCCCTTCAAATTGGACCACCTCCACCTTCACATTCCTTGATTTCTTGGAGAATGACTCCATTTCTAAAGTAGAGAATTTGGTTTTATGTAGTAGTATTATATATGCCTTTTCAAACTCAAACCTATGCTTGACCAAGTGTTGTTTGTTACGAGCATTAAAGCCCCTAAAATTTCTTGATAGGAGCTTCATGACCACTAGGAAAGGGGGCCACCCTTCTCTCATCTCAGTAATAATATTATTTTAAACATTCTCTCTACTTCACCATCCTTGGTTTTCAATTCCTACAAAAATTTCCTACCTTTTCATTATCTCTTTCTGCAATTTGGGATAGATTTATTAGAAGGTGTCTATTTAATACCCATCTTTATCTAGAAACTGTGCTCACCATCCTCAATATGTTGTTGTAATAGACTTCCAAACAAAATATCATCCTTCTCTCCTTATAATAATATTTCTCCATAATGTCCTCCCCTGACCCTGGATCATGTAATTGATCTTTTTGAAATTAATACAGGGTAAAAGCATACATGTGTGTCACATTCTAGGCCAACTTATCAGCACAAATGAATTTAAGTAATTCTAACTAAAAATTAATTTTAGTCAAACATATGGTTTATATAGATTCATTATAGACAAGTTATTTATGGGCCACAATTTTTCCAATTGGAAGTGTCTACTAAATGTATATTTTATACCACTTTGGGTCAAATTACCAAAAAAACTTAAAATTAAAAAATATTGATGTGTCAATAACTTCTACTCTTAGAAATAATATTTTTTTTGAAATGTAAAAATACCCTTTTATAGATCTATAAGTAAATTTTCCAAAATATATATCTTTTAATATTTTAGTTAGTTTTAATATTTAGTACTTTTTTTTAATTGAAAGTAGGTCATCAACACTAAAATATAAAGTTGATTATCTTGCCAAGAAAAAATACTAAAATTTATTTAAAAATTAAAAAAAAATATGATGCATTAGAGAAAAGAATCTATGTCAAGCTGATATAATTCTTTTCTAATTTGGATAAATAATTAAGAAAAAAGGTGGTGGGAATTGAAAAGAGTTATATTTCAGCACACACAACTTTTCAAATTTATTGAAAAATGTATATTTATAAAAAATAGTAAAAGATATATCCATGTACTAAAGTTTCGAGTTATCAATATACACAAGAAAATTAAATAAAAAATGGTAAAATTTACTAAATATAGTGTGGTGGCTTGTGTAACTTCAATTGCAACATTTTATCAGCAACTAAATTATAGTGTTTACTTTATAAAAACTACATTCAAATAATTTTTAAATTTTTTCTTAAAATTACAAACATAAAATAGACAAAATAATATAACTTATATTAGTTTACATAATTTCAAAATTCAAAACATATATTTCACTTTCTATTGATTTAATTTAAAAGGTTGAATCAACATTGGTTATTTCCTTTAGAAAAGTGTGACACAGCTTTGTACTTTTACCCTTCAAGCTCATCAATTGATCATTGATATCCTAACAAGGGGACCAAAAATCCTATAATCTGTCCCTATCTTCTATTGGTATTTCCCTATTGATAGGAATGCTTTTAAGAGTTCTTAGGGTATCTAGTGTGGAATTCTAAGTAGGGATTTGGTCTCCTTCTACCTTAGAGGGCTATCTTGGAGATGTTGACACCTGTTCAGATAGTGAAGAAATTTTATGCTTTTTAGTAACCTCCATTTTTTTTTTCTTCTATTTCAATTCTCCTTCGTTTGGACCCTTATTCTTCTTTGTATACCAAACCTCTATCTCTTTGAGGATGTTCAAGATTTTATAATGGTTCTTCTAATCTATGGGCACTACAAACCCTTTTCTCCCTACATATGACTCTTTCAGTTCTCCTAATGAGGATCTAGCTTTAAAGCTATTCTATGAGAGGCACCATCCTTCAAACCAACCCCTTTCTACAACAACTTCTAAAACCATATCTCATTCTCAGATATAATCTCCAATTCCTCCAAGATCCCAACATCCAAATTAAACTCATTAAATAATTTGGTCATTGATCATGGCCTACCATTAAGAAAACCTTCATCTATCCCCACAAAGGAGCCAAAAGAATCTCCTATTTGAATTAGGACTTCCATGCTCCAATATTTCACAGGAAATTCAGCAAGATTGGTCCACATAAGGGCTTCCTAATTTTATATTTGATTGGATTGAAATTCGGGACCCAATCTATGCAACCCTCAAAGAAGAGTGAACTCCCATATAAAAAAATTCTTCAGAGATGAATCAATGCATTACACTATCTAAATTAATTCTACTTACACTACACTCGAAGTTGTTAATCCATAATTCCACGAGTGTATTTTTGGCATAACCTTGAGCACAACATTTCATGGAAAGTATATGATCCTTCAACTATTCTACAACTGCCACATAGTTCATTGCTGATATGAAAAAGGCCTTCCTATTAACCATCTTTGAGGGCTTGTCTTTTCTTTTATCTGCTTGAATTGTAGTGTATTTATGCCTATACCCCCATTCCACCCATTTTTTGCCCCGACTATCGTTTGTAGCTGATTTATTTTTAACCGTTTCTATTTGAGCACCATTCCTCTTTACAATTTGTTAATTTGGTTCATGTTATTGATACTTTATCGCTTTCCCTCAATATATGTCTAGGGAAATTCTACATGTGATCATAATAGATAATATTCTCGTGTATATTTTATATCTAATTCTAGTTCTCATTGTTTATATATTAATTTTCTTACTTGTACCTCTATTGCTTCATATTTTCATTAAGATCCTAGTGATGTTGATACAAACATTTAACATTCACATGAGGTTGCTAGACTTTCTTATATTTTTCTAAATTGATGTCTATTAATCATACATGTGTGATGATCTAAGAATAATAGTATTATGTGTGCATAAATTTTTTAGTTACAATATTTTTGTTCATTTTTTATCATGGTATCAGAGCGTTAAAAAATCTCATGCCCATGCATTTCAAATTTGGTTTGAGAAACCTAGTGTAGAGTGATGAAATCTAAGAGCTACCTATAAAGTGAGGGTGTTATTGTTGCCTTAAAGTATAGTGAGTTTAGAACATTTATTTTTGGTCTCCTAATCAATGAGTGTAAGCTGATGATTTAGAATTTATATTTTTAGGTTTTGTTTATATTTTTTTTTAACACAGTCTCTTAGACTTTGTTATTTGTTTGTAGGTTTATATACTTTGAGTTATTTCATATTACTTATAAAATTGTCCTTATCATTGTGTCTTCAAAGTTCAAAAAATAAATAAAATCCCTTACAACTGTGATCGACGTTCAATTAAGGTTTGCATATATAAATCTCATAGTCAAATTCAGTTGATCTAGCAAAAGATAATCTTAATTTATAATTTTAATCTAGTTTTGTCTTTATCTTAGTGGATTATCTTAATTTAATAATAGATGAACAAAAAGTATATTTCTAAGTTAGAATTGGCTCAGCCCTAACCTTTATTAATCTTTATTTCACTTCATTTGCATTAAATCCAATACACTCATCATGTAACCATCATTACTCATGCCTATTTTCATAAATTCACTCCACAACTCAAGATTACCACTTTATCACATGGTTCATATCTAATTTAAACTTTACCAAACAAAACTCATTTCATGAGAATTGTTTATTTGTTTTCCTACATTTTTGTGAAGTTGACTTTATTACATAATCTAGGGTCTCCTTTTATAATTTATGTTTTCTAATTAGTTTTAAATTTTTATTGTTCTCAACCCATTCATGGGTTCCCTAGGGTTAATCCTTTAATTGACCCTTTTAGATGGAGATATGGTAAAGTGGTCAAAACCAGAGAAGGGGTGGGTGAAAATAAATTTTGATGGATCTTGAAAAGGCAATCTAGGGATTTCAAGTGCAAGATGTGTGGCCTGTGATGATGAAGGGAAGATCCTATGTACGGGTGCTAGAAGGCTTCGAGATGGCACTAATAATGAGGTAGAAGCTCAGGCGGATTTACTAGCAGTTGAATTAGCATCAAATATGAAGGTGAAAAAGTTACACTTGGAGGGTGATTCCAAAATTGTTGTCCAGGCTCTGGTTAGAGGCCATACACCATGCTAGAAATCAAACAAATATATAAATAATATAAGTGAAAAACTGAAAGCTTTCAAAACTTATTGCATCTTGCATGTGAAAAGAGATGGAAATACTATTGTGGATGGGTTGTCAAATGATGCATGTGGTCTCACACCAGGGGAGGTGAGGTGGTGGAATAGAAAAAAAGAAACCGTTCAATGGAGTTAAGATCACTTGCCAAGTTGGTACGATAAACATTTCAAATTTCTTGTCAGACTCTGACTTTTTTCCTGCGCAAGTTTGAGTTAATGAGCAGATATTGTGACATCCTTTGAAATGGCAGTGATGGTGGAGTGCTATGGATTGAACTCCAATTTTGTAATGCCCACGCATGTAATTAATAGATTTGGAAAGTTGGTGAAACCAAATTTTAATCAAGTTTCATCAGAAATTTCTACAACTTTTGGCAAGCTCAGAAATGGAAGTGAATTTCACTCTGGAATCCTCCAAGCTTATGTTGACTTTTCGAGGACCTGTCCCTCCTAAGAAGCTCAAGGAAATATTTCTGGCTAAGGACCCTCTATTCTTGAAAGCAATTCAGTTGGTTTTAGGAGAAGAGTTGTTGTTATCGGCCACCTCTATAAGTGCAAAGAAAACATCTACTCACTCATCATGGTGTGGGGTTTGGAGTTGGGACACACAAGTGAAGAGGTGAAGAAAGTCTTGTAGAGAATTGTTCCAAGAGAGTAGCAATTAAATTTGGAGTCCCTGGTGGAGTGGACGGTGCTAGGATGTGTTTTTAATCTCACAGAAGGTATCTGGGAGGAGAACAAGGAGTTGAGGGCGAGACACTCGCGTATCCAGTTTCTTCACCACTGTAAAGAAGCCAAAGCTCTCTTCAAGGATGATGTGAAGCAAGGATGGGAAGGGCTACTAATATTTGTCTAGATTATGGACATTCAAGATGAGATTAGGTAGGAGGGTGGAGAGAGAGTGGTGGAGGAATTGAGCCTTAAGAGGCCGATAACGAGGAGATTATCTGTAGAAATGGCAAAGCATGCGCGGGGTGATGTAGTGAGTGGATGCGGTGGCGAGTCAGAAAAAACCACTCTCACAAGGGGCAGTGGGAAAGGACGCAGAAAGAAGGATAGGAGATCCACACGCGGGAAGAGGAGGTTCTCGCCGACTTAGGGTGGCTAGTGAATTGAGTGCCTCAACTGTAGGAGATGTGAACGAAGAGAGAATAATTGATCACAACATGCACTGGTACTTCTAGGTGCCAATTTCATCTTTTTTTTTTTGTTTCTTTTGGTTCAGTCAAATTTTTAGTTGAAAAACTTAAACTTTCTAGTTTACATTTAGAAAATTTTATGTAGAATTTGCCAAGATTTTGAATAGCAAGATGTAATATATAATATTTCATAGTCATAGCATGGGGGTGTAGGTTTAGTGTGGGCACCGGTTATTGATTCTGAAATTCCAGATTTTTGGTTGGGTGGTTTGGATGATTTTTTGTGGGTGGTTTTAGGGAACTTCTTGATAGTTTATTATCATACTAAAGTTGTACTGTTTAGTTTTAAATAAATAAAATACAAATATTACCGATGAAAAAAAATAAAAAATTATTGTTTTCATATATTATGATTAACATTAGAGGTATTCAGTGATTTTTTTATATTTAGATTAATTTTTTTTATTTTTTGTTTTTATTTTAACCCCTTCACCCTTATATTAATCTCCATTTCTAATTCTTTATGTCACATTTTGGATAAAAATAGAGTTCTTATCCCATTTATGAATCTAGTATTCCCTTTATTTCTACATCCAAAATGGCTCCTCCTTTCCAAGAATATCTTCATAGTCCCTAAGAAATTCCTTCTCGTTAGGGAGTTATTTTAGTCCATACCATCCTCTAACAATCCCTCATTTAATTCTACCAAGTTCTCCTCTAGCTCCTATTTTGACTCAAATATGCATATGGCATTATAATATAAACCAAAGATGTAATGAGAAAAGGGCATTGGTAGACACAAATCCATACAATTGCAAACTATAGAGAAGAAGAATAACTCCTAACCCTACATCCCAACAAATGTTTTCCCTTTCCTATCCCCTCCTTGGCTATTAGAGAAGGGTTCCAAAAGATAGCCAAGATACTAGATCTCCCTTCAAATTGGACCACCTCCACCTTCACATTCCTTTCTTTCTTGGAGAATGTCTCTATTTCTAAAGTAGACAATTTGGTTTCCTGTAGTAGGATTATATATGCCTTTTCAAACTCAAACCTATGCTTGACCAAGTGTTGTTTGTTATGAGCATTAAAGCCCCTAAAATTCCTTGATAGGAGCTTCATGCCCACTAAGGAAGGGACCACCCTTCTCTCATCTTAGTAAAAATATTATTTTAAACTTTCTCTCTGCTTCACCATCCTTGGTTTTCAATTCCTATAAAAAATTTATACCTTTGCATTGTCTCTTTCTATAATTTGGGATAGATTTATTGGAAGGTGTCTATTTAATACCCATGTTTACCTAGGAACTGTGCTCACCATCCTCAATATATTATTCTAATAGATTGCCAAACAAAATATCATGCTCCTCTCCTTATAATAATCTTTCTCCATAATGTCCTCCCTTGACCCTAGATTATTTAATTAATATTTTTATAATTAATCCAAGCTCATCAACCAATCATTTATATCCTAAGAAGGGGACAAAAAATCATATAGTCTTTCCATATCTTCTATTGGTATTTCCCTACTGATAGGAGTGGTTGTTAGAGTTCTTAGGGTATCTAGTGTGGAATTCTAAGAAGGGATTTGGTCTCCTTCTACCTTAGAGGTTTTTCTTGGAGATGTTGACACTTGTTCAGATAGAGAAGAAAATTTATGATTTTTAGTAACCTCCATGTTTTTTTCTTCTATCACAATTCTAATCCCTTTTCCCTTATTCTTCTTTGTATACCCAACCTCTTTCTCTTTGAGGATGTTCAAGATTTTATTATGGTTCTTCTAATCTATGGGCACTAGAAACCCTTTTCTCCCTACCTATGACTCTTTTGGTTCTCCTAATGAGGATCTATCTTTAAAGCTATTATATGAGAGGCACAATCCTTCAAACCTACCCCTTTCTACAACAACCTTCTAAAACCATATCCCATTTTCAGATATAATCTCCAATTCCTCCAAGATCCCAAAATCCAAATAAAACTCAATAAATAATTTAGTCATTGACTGTGGCCTACCATTAAGAAAATCTTCATCTATCCCCACAAAGGAGCTAAATCAATCTCCTATTTCAATTAGGACTTCCATGCTCCAATATTTCATAGGAAATTCAACAAGATTGGTCCATATAAGGGCTTCCTAATTTTATATTTGATTGGATTTAAATTGGGGACCCAATCTATGCAATGAAAGATTAAACCCTCAAAGAAGAGTGAACTCCCATATAAAAAAATTCTTGCGAGATGAATCAATGCATTAAACTATGGAAATTAATTCATTCAAGAGGGTTTTAATACTTACACTAGACCCGAAATTGTTAATCCACCACTCCATGAGTGTCTTTTTGGGACAACCTCTAGCACACCATTTTATGAAAAGTGTATGATCCTTCAACTATTCTACAATTGCCATTAGGTTCATTGCTGATATGACGAAGGCCTTCCTATTAACCAACTTTGAGGGCTTGTCTTTTATTTTGTTTGCTAGAATTGTAGTGTATTTATGCCTAAACCCCCATTCCACCCATTGTTTGCCCCAACTATCATTTGTAGCTTATTTATTTTTAACCATTTCTATTTAAGGACCATTCCTCTTTACAATTTGGTAATTTGGTTCATGTTAATGATACTTTATCACTTGCCCTCAATATATGTCTAAGTAAATTTTACATGTTATCATAATAGATAATATTCTTGTGCATATTTTTTATCTGATTCTAGTTCTCATTGTTTATATATTAATTTTCTTACTGGTACCTCTATTGCTTCATATTTTCATTAAGGTCCTAGTGATGTTGATACAAACATTTTACATTCACATGAGGTTGCTAGACTTTAGTAGAAATATTTGGTTTAAAGAATTCAATTTTTTATATTTGTGGGGCCATGAGTAGCAAACCTATAATTTTTTATACAACTATTTTTTTATAAATTACTCATGTCTAAGAATAATATTTAATTATACACTTTCAAAGGTTTAAATTTTAGAAGAATTTAAAGCAATTATGTAAAAAAAATTGGGAGTCATATAATTGTATTATTAGTGTTCACATGGATAACATTATTAATATGGTTAATAATATAAAACTATATATGTTGATATTAAGTTGTTGAGAAACAACTTAATATTAAACTATAATAAGTGTTTGTTTGTGAGTTGTTATAACAACTCACACATGTAGGGGAGTGGTTATAGGAGGTAGAATAACCTTCCTATTATATAGTATATGAAAAATCCTTCATATGTATATATAACTCATATTCTATGGAGTGTGAAGAAATATTATATTATTGTGAGCATAAAAATATGAGTGATTTGTTAATACAATTCACGTGAAGATTTAGGAGTGATAATAGGAGGGAGATAATAAAGGTGGTTGAACAACCCACCTAGATGTAGTGTATGATGTTAGTAGAGTTTTTATAGGAGTTATATAACTAATATTATATATTTGTAATTCGTATAATTGAAGAATGTATGGAATAGAAGAATAATATTATTATGTGTTCATAAATTTTTAGTTACAATTTTTTTTTCTCATTTTTCTATCATGGTATCAGAGCACTAAAAAATCTCATGCTTGCGCATTTCAAATCTGGTTTGAGAAACCTGGTGTAGTGTGATGAAATCTAAGAGATGCCTTCAAAGTGACGGTGCTTTTGTTGCCTTAAGGTTTAGTGAGTTTAGAACATTTATTTTTGGTCTCCTAATCAATGAGTCTAAGTTGATGATTTAGAATTTATATTTTTAGGTTTTCTTTATATATTTTGTTTAACACATAGTCTCTGAGACATTTTTATTTGTTTGTAGGTTTATAGACTTTGAGTCATTTCATATTACTTGTAAAATTGTCATTATCATTGTGTCATCAAAGTTTTAAATTTTTTTTCCCTTATGATGGTGATCGACTTTTGATTACGGTTTGTAGATATAGGTCTCATAGTCAAATTCAGATGACCTAGCAAAAGATAATTGGAGGATAGAGGCATCAAAGGTTGGAGGTCAATCAATGAACTCTCGTCAGTCATCAACGATGTGGTCACACGCATGATATCATGACAAATGCACAATATGTAGTGTACCTTTTTTTGTACCTTTTAGTATGTTGTGTGAATGCTGAAAAATGATTATATTATAGAGAAAATGACTACAAAGGTCCTTTGACTGTGGTGATACTCTAACTACCTTCTTTGTTGGAAGATGGTCATTCAACTAATATATTCATTGGCAATGGTGATCATGTGAAGCAAGATCTAGACAACAAGATTCAGATAGTAGTATGCAACATGAGATGATTCACTTTTCAGTGTTCTTGGTTGTGTGAATAAGTGGAAATTTCACATTGTGGGGGGGCATAATAACTAATGTTCCATTCCCTTTCATGCCAAAATAACTAAACTCAATGACATCTTTTAGTGGGAATGGAATTTGTCTATGATGTTCAAGATCAAGTGGAAGTGATCGATAAGAGTAACCATAATTAAGAAGATTGTGTTCTTATGGAATGTGATGTAAAAGAAATTTCTAGTATAGGTTTCCAAAATTTGTGATATGTATGTTGATTTCTATATAAGTTCCCTAATGTGCAATTATAGTGGCAAACAAAAGCACCATAGTAAGTCAGTTCATAGATCTTGAAAGGGATTGGAGAAAGATCTAGAAAACCACACGAGGATGGCAGTTGATGGGTTCTTGTTCATGTCAAGGTTTGTGGTAATATTATTTAAAACCATTGAAGGAGAGAGACTTTCTTTTGTATCAACGTCATGGGCCATAATAATTGGGCTTACTAGAAATGTAGGGGTTGAGTGGGGAATATTGGGAATTGTATTATTGTTTTGTTAGGGTTCACATGGATAACATTATTAATATGGCTAATAATATAGAACTGTGTACATTAATATTAAGTTGTTGAGAGACATCTTAATATTAAACTATAATAAGTGTTTGTTTGTGAGTTGTTAAAACAACTCAAAAATGTAGGTGAGTGGTTATAGGAGGTAGAACAACCTTCCTATTATATAGGATATGAAAAATCCTATATACGTATATAATCAATATTATATGAACTATGAAAAAATATTATATTAGTGTCAACATAAAAAATATGAGTTAGTTGTTAAAACAATTGATGTAGAGATTTAGGAGTGAGAACGGGAAGGAGAGAATAAACGTGGTTGAACAACCCACCTAGATTTAGCGTGAGATGTTAGTGGAGTTCTTATAGGAGTTCTATAACTCATATTACATATTTGTAATTCCTATCATTGAAAAATGTATGAAATAGAAAAATAATATTATTATGTGTGCAAAGATTTTTTAGTTGCATTAAGTTTTGTTAATTTTTATATCAGAAGATTTATAAGGGGGTATAATATTTAAATTATCAGTTAATATATACTTTTGTGTTACATATTGATTGGAAAGCCTTATGAAATGGAGGATATTAAGAAAGTTTTGGTCCAAATATATAAAATTTAATATTTTAGATTCTACAGTTAACATAGTTTTATTGAAATGGCTGCTATATTGAGTTAGGATCTAGATTTTATTTAATCCATAGTTTTTCTTTTAATGCTAAGTTTGGACCATTGGGAGGTGTTATTAATTTTTTTAAATGGTGATACATTAATAATCTTATGGTAATCATCTGTTCTTTTTCATCAACTACATGTATGCAAGGAGTTAATGGTGGGACTTATAAAAATACTTAATTTTTTTATTATAACAATGGTGATGTAATTTTTTATTACATAAAAAAGGGGAGAGATCTATTACATAATTATTATAAAAAAGGTTAATTTTAATTTATATATGGTATCCATGGGTTATGTTGATGGTAGTTCTAATATCTTTTGAGAGAAAATTACAATCTATAGCTTAAATACTTGTGTTCTTAGGTATTCTCTTTTCTATAAAATATTTGCATGTTAGTATGATGTGACTAACTAGGGTAGATCTAACTTATATGGATAGATTATATTATGCTAAATTTCCATCTTTGAAACCCTATTTCTTGTAGTAATTTTGTGGATGAAAGTGTGCGCAAATACGAATGATTGAAAACCTAAATTAAAAAATCTAAGCTAACATAGAATTTATTCAAACACCTCAAGATTGAGAACATTATTAAAAAAGAAAATTGGAAACATAAAATAACAACAAGTGTAAACCAATGTCCCTTTGATTTGATTGTTCTTCAATCCGATGTGTTCTCGATGATGTCGTGGATGCTCGATCATGCTCCCTTATGTGGGATTATGCAAGATGGATTCAAGATATGTGTTTGGGATGATGGGATGTGAGTATAAAAATTAGCATAATTACAGTGCAAATGTGGTTCAAAACTATGGAAAGATAGATAAAATGGCTGGATGGAAATTTGGCATTATGATGGTATGGTTGTGAAAAAGTTTATCAATTGCTAAGAAATGAGAGGGTTTAAATAGGAAATGGAAGGGAAAGAAAGGATCTTAAAAATGCAACACTTGTCCTCAAAGAGGACAAGTGGAAATCCTAAGGGTATCATGTGGAATGAGATTCCACACTTTTGTACAAACAAGGGAGGACAAGTTTCCCCAAGACAGACAAATTTGAAAAGGGGAATGATGTCCATTTTGGTAGAAGGCTACCCCAAAATGGGTTGCAATTTCCTAAATATTAGGAAATTAGGAATATGCACCCACATGTGTGAGGGGGAGTTTGGAAAGTATAGGGTTAGTTAGGAGGATAAGGTTGGTTAGAAGAGGGGTTAAAGTTAGGAGGCATGTGACTCAAATGGAATATTTGAATTAATTAAATTCAAATATGGAGATGATGAAAATGGAGATTAATTAATTAAGATATTTAATCAATTAATTGGGGATGGCCCTATTAATTAAATTAATTTAACTGAAGGGGAAGCCAATTTAATTAGATAATATGGATTATTTAATTAATGCAAGCGGCTAAGGGAATAAATTTTTTCTTAAATTGATTAGTCAAATTTAATTGTCTATAGTAATGAAATAGAAATAAAGGTAGGGCATATGAATAGATAAACACAAGTTATTTATATTAGTATAAGTGATTATTATTGATAAATAAATAGATCAATATATATTTAAGGTTAAATGAAATTATTTCAAACATCATTTTTAGGAATGGTTATGGGTACAATTAATTACTTTTTTGTTTGATGAATTTTTAAAACCGTATGTGGGCAAAAGAATAGACCTGTGTCACCCTTTGGACTAACTAGTGTAGTTTTGCTGAAATGAGTTTGACCAGACAATTTCCATGTTGCTTGGCAGTAGTTGGAACAAGCCTAGCACTTAAATGGCACCATTAGTTCAAACCAACTAATGGCTTTATAAACTCAATTTTGGGGGTACCCCTATCATTTGGCACCTGGGAGCTTAGCAAGTTTAGTTGAACTACAAAATGAGCTTAGTTTCAATCCTTCTTTCTTGAGGTATGTACATTTTTTTTCCTTTTCTTTTCTTTTGTTTGTTTTATTTAAAAAAAAAATAATTTCTTGTCATGTATTTTTTTTAATTTTTCTTGTTTATCAATTTTTTTTAAACCTTTAGTATGAAACTAATAGAAAAATGTAAAAATACATTAAACCAAACAAATTTTGAAAACCCACACTATGAAACCATTAGAAAAATATAATCATTACTATTAAATGATGATAAAAGAAAGGTCATTTTCTCATTACCCTTACTATTAAACCTTAAAAAATTCTAAACACATACACATACACATACACCCACACCCACACCCACACCCACACCGATGCATACGCATACGCATACACATTCGCATGCACATACACATACACATACACATACACATACACATACACATACACATACACATACACATACACATACACATACACATACACATACACATGCACATACACATACACATACACCCACACATACACATACACATACACCCACACCCACACCCACACCGATGCATACGCATACGCATACACATTCGCATACACATACACATACACATACACATACACATACACATACACCCACACATACACATACACATACACATATGCATACGCATACGCATACACATACACATACACATACACATACACATACACATACATATACACATACACATACACATACACATACACCCACACCCACACCCACACATACACATACACATACACATACACATACACATATGCATACGCATACACATACACATACGCATACACATACACATACACATACACATACACATACACATACACATACACATACACATACATACACATACACATACACATACACATACACATACACATACACATACACATAACATAGACACGCATGCATGCATAGCTCATGTACATAGACTATGTGTGTATGTGTATGAATATTTATTTAGTTTTAATATTTCTTTAAAGTAATTTGTATCAAATGTTTTATATTCAAGTACCAAATTGCATCAATTTCAAATTATTTTGAATAATTAGTTTAAATTAGAATTTTATTAATTTGAAATTTGTTTGAATTAGTTTAAAATAGTTTTTAGAATTAGTTTGAATTAATTTAAATTAGTTTTAAATTCTTTGCTTTGATAACTAGAAATGCAGGGTAAAAGCACAAAACTGTGTCACGTTTTAGGCCAACTTATCAGCACAAGTGAAAGTAATTCTAACTAAAAACTAATTTTAGTCAAACATATGGTCTATATTGATTTATTATAACTAGGCTATATACGGGCCAAAACTTTTCCAATTGGAAATGTCTACTAAATGTACATTTTATACCACTTTGGGTCTAATTACTAGGAAAAAATCAAAATTCAAAAATAGATGTTTGAACAACTCCTACTCTTATAAATAATATGGTTTTTTGAAATGTAAAAATACCCTTTTATGGATCTATAAGTGAATATTTGAAAATATATATTTTCATATTTTAATTAGCTTTTTATATTTTATATTTTATTTTTATTGAAAGTAGGTCATCAACACTAAAATATATGGTTGATTAACTTATAAAAAAAAATACTAAGATTTATTTTAAAAAATTGAAAAAAATATGATGTAGTAGAGAAAAGAATCTATGTCAAGATGATATAATTATTTTCTAATTTGGATAAATAATTAATAAAAAGGGTGGTGGAAATTGGAAAGAGTTATATTTCAGTACACAACTTTTCAAATTTATTGAAAAATATATATTTATAAAAAATAGTAAAAAATATATCCATGCACTAAAGTTTCAAGTTATCAATATACACAAAAAATTTGAATAAAAAAGGTAAAATTTTCTAAATAAAGCATGGTGGCTTGTGTAACTTCGATTTCAACATTTTATCAACAACTAAATTATAGTGTTTACTTTATAAAAACCTACATTCAAATAAATTTTTTAATTTTTGTTAAGATTACAAACATAAAATAGATAAAAGAATATAAATTTTATTAGTTTACATCATTTCAAAATTTAGAACATATATTTCACTTTCTGTTGATTTAATTTAAAAAGTTGAATCCGTATAAATCATTTCCTTTATAAAAGTGTGACACAACTTTGTACTTTTACCCTGCAAATATTTTCTACATGGCTAATCATCCATCTAAGGATAGTCTCCATTGTAAGGGTCACCAAACATCTAGTTAGTCTGGTCAAATACCCTTTGATGGCAATGTTGCTAGGGCTCGACTTTTTGCCGAGACCGTTCAAGCTCTACAACGTGCCATAAACCATCTTGATAGGACATTATTGACTGCCCCTGCCCAACTAAATAGGGACATGGAACAAATCATTAGGGATGAGATGATGAATATGATTGACATTGTTCAATCATATAATCCATATGATGATATATCTATTGACTCTTTCTATACTTCTCTCTCTCATAGTGTGATTGGCATGGTGAAATGGAAAATCATCGCTAGGGATGTTTCTACAACACAGGTGCACACCATGTTCCCCCATTATGTAGGGAGATATCACAAGGTCAGGGCCTATTTAGTCACTAGGTACACCGATCTAGTTGTGGTGCTATTCATCTATCCTAGATGGTTGGTATCTCATCATAGATGGCCACAGAAGGATGATTTGCCATTTTATTTCTGCAAACAATTGTTTGTAGAGTTTCACATGGGCTTGGATGTAGATTACACTAGTATACCAGGGAATGTTGGGTTGGGGAGAGGGAGGCTATGCGATAAATATAGATCACTTGATGCACCAATACCCATTAATAAACAAGCATTAGTTGCTCCAAACCTTTTGGTTTTTCTAATTTGAATTAGCACAGGTACCAAATGATGTCGGGAATCACATTTTCTCCAGCCTTATACAATTTGCCACTTAGTTCAATCAGATGCATGTCGGGAGATACTTGTTGCGCTCGCAAACTACCATTCCATAGGCTACTAATTCATCATCGAGTAGTATGATCTATACATCTATGCATACATAACATCTCCCCTTGACATTGCATGGTTGAGAGAGGTTGATCCTTTGCAACGGATGAGTGCATGTCTATTGAGTGATTTATAGGATTATTACATGTTTATTTCTTCTGAGTCTGGGATCCCACTCGACTCTATAGTGGATCTAGCAGTCATGGTGGCAGAGCATCTCAAGGTTATATGAGGAGAGAAGAGGGTATTCCAATGCATCCTATATCCCCTCTTCCATAGATATTAGTTGATCCCACACCTCCACACCAACCTACACCAGTTGATTTGACACCTAAGCCCCCGCAGCATATACCACCACCACATGTTTTAACAACCCCCCACATTATAGTCAACATACTTTTACATCTCCTGCTTGATGTCTAGGCCACTATACTAGTCTTCTTTTTGACTTAGGTGATGAATCTCTAGATATAGATGTTTACCACATGCCATTTAATTCATCTAAGATTAGTAGAATCAGGAAAGCCTTCGAGTCACATGGGGTACATGTTATTTTTTCTGCAAGGTCATATTATTTAATTAACTTTAAATAGTGGATTTCAACTTAAAAATTGTTAACATAATTTGAGTTTTGAATTATATATAATGTCCTCTTATGTCAAAGACACTAGGATATTTGCGATCTCCTTCTGCTCGTACACATGCTCACAGTCATCAATTTTAAGATTTAAATGGATATGTATATCTATAGAACTCATTTCAATTGAAAGAGATACATGAATATATATATATATATATATCTAGGCACATGGATCACATTTGAGTTCTTCATCCCGACCTCCTCATGTACATGTACAGTCTAATGATGCAGATGTTGGATTGGGCCAAGTAAAAATTGCATACTTATGTCGAAGTAGAATTTGCATACTTATGTTGGAGTGATATATTTATATATACATACATATATATATACATATACATATATATATATATATACATATACATATATATATATATATATATATATATAGATATATATATATATATATATGTATGTATAGATATATATATACATATATATACATATATTATATATATATATATAATATATCTATACATATGTATATATGTATATATATATGTATACATATGTATATATATATACATATATATATATATATATATATACATATGTATACATATATATATATATATCTATATATATATGTATATATACATATGTATATATATATACATATATATATGTATATATATATATATACATATATATATACATATATATATATATATATACATACATATATATACATATATATACATATACATATATATACATATATATACATATATATATATATACATATATATACATATATATACATATATATATATATACATATATATATATATATATATGTAGGTTCATGGATCACTTTTGAGTTCTCCATTATGACCTCCTCCAATGCATGTATAGTCTAATGATGTGGATGTTGGACCAAGCTAGGTAAAATTTGCATACTTATGTTGAAGTAATATTTATTTCTACCATGTGCTTATATATGTGTACTTTCTTATGTAGAGACATCATTCAAGACATGTATCGATGGAGGTCCCACCGACCTAGTTTGACACAATTATTTTTTATATGTTATGTTTGACATAAGATTATATACAGTACATACCGTTCTACATATATGTTGGACATGTGCATGATGTTTTATTTGACAATTTGTTTATTTTATCGAACTTTATTTTATACATATATGTTGCAAATGTATATCATATTTTATTTGACAATTATATGTTGTTTTATACATGTTTTATGAGCTCATTTAGTACACATGTATGTATAGACATTTAATCATTGTTTTATTTGCCCATGTTATATTTTTATTAATATCTGACCTAGTATCTCATTATATTTCAATTGTCACTTCATTGAAGGAGGTATTTTAGTCAAGTGCAATTCATTATTTTTTTATATTTGTAGAAAAGAAAATTCTTGTGGATGCCTTAGATGATTCTATAGAAAATTTGTAATTATCTTCTTGGATAGTAATGTGATTGTGTAGCAATGATGTGATTGTGATTGTGATATCACTTTACGCCTTTAATGCATATTTTTAATTTTCAAATGCTCATATAGTAAAAAACAAAAAAAGGATTAGATTTTTTAAATAAATACAAGTCATAATAGCCACTAGTTTGATCATAATATATTTCTTATAGAACTATGCATACCTTTTTTTTAAATAGTACTAAAATTGATGCAAGAATTTAGTCAATTAAACAAAATAGTAGATATGATTTTTAAGGTTATTGGAGTAGTACATAGTAACCTAATAAATATATAATCAATTAAAGTATCTAAAAAGTATCTAAATCCATTTACACGTAAATATATAATCAATTAAGTAAAGTATCTAACTATATATAATCAATTAAGTAAAGTATCTAAGTATATAATTAATTAATTAAAGTATCTAAGTTAATTATTGAGTTTAGACGTGTTAAAAAAATTGGAGTTTTTTTAAAGTGTCAAATTGCCAAGTAAGTGCATTTTGATCAAATTAAGGTTCATTTATTACATTTTAAATTTGCATTAAAAGATAGGCATTATGAATCCACATTTAATGTACATCTAATGTCATTATGAAACTACGACAATAAATATGAGAAACAACATAATTGAATAAACATGATGATATGCATCATGGTCCAAATAATAACTCCAATGCATATGTATACATGTATACATGCATGTATCGTGGTCCAAAAATAAGATCGAATGTACATGTGTACATATGTATATACGTATGATGATCCAAAATTTTTTTAACTCAAATGTACATGTATGTATATATACATGCATCATGGTTCAAAAAATAGCTCGAATGTATAGGTATACATATGTATATATGTATGACGATCCAAACAAATAAATCAATGTACATGTATGTATATATAAAAATGTATCATGGTCCAAAAAAATATAGGAGTTGACTTGTACTAATAAGTTAAGTGAGCTCATGGTACATAAAATCTGTATCCTCTCTGTCTTTTATTATCTCTAAAATCATTCATGATCTTCAATAGGAATCCTCCACTTTTGGGGGCCACAACCTCTTTTTGGTAAAGTGTCAAAATGTAATCTTGTCGTTATAACTAAGTGACTGTAATGCAATTTTTTTTGGTCTGGTATGTAATCAGTAAATTTAACACCATTACTAGCTATCTTGGTTTCTTCATAATAGGTACCTTCAACAATGATTGATCTGGTGGGATATTGTTGCCCATCATCATCTTCCACTGATTCTAACAATTTGCATTTTGGTTTTGTGCATCTTACTAGATCATAGTTGACACCTTCTATATTGTCAGGATCCACAACCATGGCAAAAATATCACCTATAGACAACAAATTACAAACAATTAAATCATAAAGTCTATGTTACAATGTATAAAGAATTTAAATTTAAATAAAGTACATACAAATAAAAATAAAGGATATTTAAGTAAAATGCAAGTGTACCTGCCACAACTAAATCAGAAACACTTTCATAATCAATCAAATATAGAGGATCATGAATATCTACAATGTCACTATCTTTATAAGGAGGCATTGCCACTAATTGTTTCATCTCACATTGTGAAACATATCCATCTCTAATGTTTAGACATTGTTGAATATTTGCATTGTTTTCAATGCAATCAAAACAAAAACATGATCTAAGTTCTGTCACCTTAATCACAAGAGGTTTGCTAAGTCATGTAGTTATCACTTGATGCAAACTTCTAATACCATTAATTGTAGCACGGAAATGACTTCTGCACCATTCTACTATCTCATATGAATTTTGTATGTTGTTACTTGCACAATAACTCATTTTAGCAATCTAACTTCGACCCATAAGATAGATACTTGTAAATAAAGATATTTTGAGTGAAGTACACATATATACGTTGAACATGTACCTGCAATTTCATGTTGGCAAAGTGCATGCTTCACACATGCTCCTACTCCATCATGCTCTCCTTTTCCATGTCTACTCTCAAAAAAGTTCCAAAAAAACTTTACACCACATTTAACATGTTGTTGTGACAACAAATTGAACGCTTTTGAAAATTTAAATTATCCTGCAAAGTTACAATCACACCCAATATATCAGTTTAAAAAACCTAATTATAGTA
>NW_026729393.1:0-27500 GCF_030272615.1 Cryptomeria japonica | reverse complement strand
GGTTTTATCTAAACACAGAGCATGCCAAAATCACAAGACACTTCAAGCAAGTTAATTAACCCCAAAATGTAAAATAAATTATTCACCTAATTAAACTAGAAAAGAAAAGACAAACAGACATCTAAACAATTTTTCTAATTTTTTGGCATTATTTAAAAGAAAATACATGAAATTACACACATAATATAAATATTAAATCATTCTCTATATTAATAAAATTAAATTTACATAAAAAATATAAAATTGGATAAAATTATACCTTTCAAAAGTTTCTTGCAAAAATACATTCAATACAACCTTCAAATTATCTCTAGTTGACTTTGTGAAAAAATACAAAAACAAAAAATAAAAACTGACATTTTTTCACTTGGTCAAATAGGGAACCATAGTCGCCCTAAGATGTTTTGGTTGAACTACTCGGGTTTGAAATAGGTTGGCCGAACTCACCTATGTGGTAGCCAAATCACCTATTTTGTCTGCATTTCAGAAACTTTTCACTTTTGCTCAATTTTTCTGTAGGCAAAATATTTTTTTACAAAAATCAGAAAATACCCTTTTGTAGAGCTCGAAGTCAAGAATCTGGACACATAATTGTTTTCAATTTTAATTAATTTAAATATTTTTTTTCATTTTTTAAACATTGCATGTATGTTTTTTAAATTAAAAAAGAAGTTGATTTGAAATTAAAAAAATATATATTAAATGATATTAAAAAAAATTTTAAAATATTTTTTAATAGATGAGAGAATTTTCTCCAAAAGGGTGCAATTTGTTTTTGATAATGATAAATTTAGTAGACAAAAGGTGACGTTGAATGAAAACTGCCATATTTAGCTATGGTGGACTTTAAACTATTATTACAAAAAAAATATACATCAAAATTTAATTTTTTTTAGCACTACATATACATGTCCTCTATTTGGAAAATTAAGATCAGAAAAAAAATAAAATAAATAAAAAATAAATAAAAAAACAAAAAATAAAAAAAAATATGAAAAATAAAATAAATTGTTTTCATTTTCTTTGGTGACACCAACT
This sequence comes from Cryptomeria japonica, assembly GCF_030272615.1. Lineage (NCBI taxonomy): Eukaryota > Viridiplantae > Streptophyta > Pinopsida > Cupressales > Cupressaceae > Cryptomeria > Cryptomeria japonica. The sequence goes on along the minus strand of NW_026729393.1, from coordinate 26,462 downwards.
AGAACTCTTAATTTTCATCATTTTTCAGCAATAAAAAATCTGTCTTCGAATATATATAAAAAAATCAATTTAAAAAAAAAAAGTAAAAAAATAACGGACGTAAATTTCATTAATATTTCTACATTTGATCTGTTTACATCATTCTTAAATTCAATTAGAAATGCCACTTTTATGCCACTTCCTTTATAAAAGGGTGACACAACATTGTGCTTTTACCCATGTTCTATAAACAAAAAGTATTAGAATATAATTTTTGTTTGATTGTGGGAAATATTTAGTCATTGAGAAATTATTTTTGTGCAATTTTATTATACCAATTCACATGATCTATTGATCTCAAATCTTTTTTAATTTTGGTCATTGACATATGACCATTTTTAAAACATTCAAACACATGTTGATTCTATGGTAAATTTAATTGTAAAATCTCATGTTTGTAGTTTTGTGCATAATGGGAAAGAAGATACAGAAGATAAATAATTAGTTTAACATTTTGGTAATACATGAAAGCTAACTAAAATTTAAGGCTATGTTCATTAGTTACTTTTAGTAGAAAATTAAATATTTGGGGATGCATTCTAAATGTTGGAAAGAGTCGAGGAAATATCCCATATGCAAGGATATTATTACTGAGTACTAAATTATTATTTTTATTTAGAACATGGTTTGGTGTATTCTTAATTTCTTGTTAATGTTTGTGAGCTATTCTAACAATTAATGAATGATACAATCTTACATAAAATTTGCATTTTAATATTACATACATGAATATATGGTTGTGAGCAACATACAATTGTATTAGATGTACTTCTGAAATGTTCATTGTATTGGGACATAGTTTTCCTTTAGAAGAGTGTCAACATGTTTATTTATTTCTATACATACAGTTTACTCCTATACAAAAATTATATATTTAATCTTAATAAGAATAACGAGGTATGTTTAAATTTAAAAATGGCTTAGTATATTTGTTGGTCAACATGCATATATTTGATCAGGAAATGTTTGTGCAACCTTTGAATAGAGTAATAGAATACATGGTTTCATCCAAAACAAAGTACTTAATTACTAAAAGTAAGTAATACAATTTGTGGAGAAATAACATATTAATTATTATTTTTTGTTCAATAAAAGGTCGAGGTCAGAAGATTATTAAAATTTATTAAAGCAGTAATTACAAAGTTTTGAAAAAGCAAATGAAATAGGGGAGGCCAACTAGATGAAACTCCCATATCAAATCATAATATCAAGCAAAAAACATGGCCTGTAATACTCAGATTATATAAAAAATAAAGCAGATGCAAAAAACGGTGAAAAAGATTGCTACAGACATTGAAGCAAGGAGTTCCATGCCATCAACCCAAGTTTGAATCCCTTAGGTCTTAGATATTTGTGCGTGGTTGCTAAAGAGCACATTCAATAGCCTCTAAAATTCGCTCCACCTACTCTAAGATCATCTCCTCCTCATCTTCACTCGATTCTGGACCCCCAGACCATCTAAGCATTATTCATATTTATATTTCCACACCCAACCTTCACTTTCATTCACATCCTCTCCTGTGTCTTTCTCTGCCGAACCCTTCTTAGAGAGTCCTATTACTATCTTGAAAAACTCCAACTCCTTTTTAATCTAAAACTTTCTTGCCTCAAAAATCTATTGATTCCATATGGTGATAACTAGAACCCTTGGCAACTCCCCCATTCCAAATTTCACAACAAAATATTCTCCTGGGAGTGAGATTGTGGGTTTCTCATCCACCGATAATAGAACTATATCTAAGTCACCTAAAAAGGTGTCTTTGAAAATGCGACAACACAATTATTTTGCTACCACATTCCTTTCCCCCATAGATTGTTGATAAGTGATGCTGCTCTAGCATGCAACTCCAGTTTGGACATGAAGCTATCCATTCATCACCATGCATAAGCTATTTTTAGTTTAAATTAGTTTTTTGTTTATTCATGCAAATAAAGCATGTACTCCAACATGCATTAATCTTTAGGACTATTTTTAGTTTTGTTTTTTGCATGAGCTTGTTTTTAGTAAATAAAGCATGCTGTGCATGCACTTATTGTATTCTTAATTTAGGGAGTAGTTTTCTTTTTTTAGTTTGAGACCCTTAGTAGCTTTCCATGCAATGCTAGGAATATATTTAGAACTGCAGTTATTATTAATTCTTCTAGGTTGCAAATTCTTTATATACATAGCCTCTATGTAATTTCTTGTTAAGCTTCAATAAAGAAATTGGTGTGTGCAATTCCAAAAAATAGGGTTGTTGTTATTGTGTGTTCTTTGTTATTTAATTTGATTAATCAGTTGGCTCTGAGGAGACATAGTAGTTTCAAATTCTACAAGTGGTATTAGAGTAGGTAAAATTATTTTGGGTTAAAGTTTTATTGTTGGAATTTCACCAAAGTTAATCATGTCGAATTCTAACCATATGCCCAATCCAGAATTTGATGGTAATGATTATGATTATTGGTGCATTAAGATGCTGACCTTTTTGATTGGAAAATATTTGTGGGAGATTATTGAATCAGGTTATGAGGAGCCAACTGATTGGAATGCCCTTACAGCCAATGAAAGAACAACAAGAAAGGAAGCAAGGAAAAAGAATACCCAAGCTTTGTTTCACATTCAGATAGCTCTTGATAAGAGCTTATTTCCAAGAATATCAGGAGAAACAACTGCCAAAGATGCTTGGAAGACTCTACAAGAAGCTTACCAAGGTAGTGATCAAGTTAAAGTGGTCGAGCTTCAGACATTGAAGTGAGAGTTTGAGAATTTGAAGATGCAAGAAGCTGAAATTATAAGTGATTATTGTGTTAGAGTCAAAGATGTGGTCAATAAAATGGCTACACTTGGGGAAATTGTAAGCAATGAAGTTTTGATAAAAAGGGTGTTGAGATCTTTGACACCCAGATGGAATCATGTAGCAATAATCATAGAAGAAAGCAAGGATTTGACAAAACTACAGTTTGATCAACTGGTTGGATCCCTGATGTCTCATGAAGAAAGATTGAAAGATTCTTTTGAAGGTGTAGAGAAAGTGTTTTCCTCTAAATTGCTAATCACAAAAATGGAAGATGCAAGCAGCAGTAGTGCCAAAATCAATCAAGGTCAAGGTAAAGGGCAAAGCCAAAATTCTTCAAGAGGTAGAGGAAGAGGTGGCTCAAGAGGAAGTGGTGGTTTCAGAGGAAGAGGTAGAGGTATATTTGATAAGAGAATTGTTCAATGTTACCATTGTAATAGGTATGGCCACTTTGAAAGAGAATGTAGATTGAAAGAAGGTAAAAGTGCTAGCTATGATCAAGAAAGTACTGAGAATCCTCCTGATCACTTATTTTTATCTTATGCCAAGGGTGAAAATACTAGTAAAGATGTTTGGTACCTAGATTCTAGATGTTCTACCCATATGACAGGGAATGAGAAATTGTGTCAACAAAGGATGGAAGTTTCAAATCCAAGATCCAGCTTGGTGATGATAAATCATTGAAGGTTGCTACCAAAGGAGCTATGGAGGTCCAAACAAAAGAAGGTATAAAGAGTATTCATGATATTTATTATACTCCACAATTGAAGTAGAATTTGTTAAGTGTTGGGCAGCTATGTGAGAAAAATTATAAAGTAGTCTTTGAGAATAAGACATGTACTATCTATGATAAGAATAAGGGTAATAGGGTGATCACTGTTGTTCCTATGACAAGAAATAGGATGTTTCCCTTGAGGTTTGGTGAACATAACAGCAATTTGGCAAATATGGCTTATGAGGATTCAAGTTGGTTATGGCATCTTAGGTATGGGCATTTAAATTTTCATAGTTTGAAGTTTCTAACCTCGCATGCATTAGTTTATAGTTTGCCCAAGGTTGAGGAACAAAAGGAGGTTTGTGAAGGTTGTGCTTAAGGAAAGCATGCAAGGGAAAAGTTTCCAAAGGGAAATGCATGGAGGACTCATCACCCACTCCAACTTGTTCATTCAAATATATGTGGTCCTATGCAAACTAAGAGTTTGGGTAAGTCATTATATTTCATCACTTTTATTGATGATTACTCATGAAATTGTTGGGTACATTTTTTGAAGGCCAAAGATGAAGCCCTAGATACATTCAAGAAGTTTAAAGCCCTTGTGGAAAATGAGAAAGCATGCAAGATCAAATGTTTAAGGACTAATCATGGAGGAGAATTTTTCTCCAAGGCTTTCCAAAGTTATTGTGATTTTAATGGCATCAAGAGGCAACTTACTACTACATACACATCTCAACAGAATGGAGTAGCTGAAAGGAAGAATCGTACTGTGGTTGAAATGGCAAGGTGCATGTTACAAACCAAGGGATTGAGCAATTCTTATTGGGGAGATGGAGTTACTACAGCGGTGTACATCCTCAACCGTAGCCCAACCAGTACACTAGAAAAGATGACTCCTTATAAATCTTGGTATGGAAAAAGGCCTAATGTTAATCATTTCAAAGTTTTTGGTTGTTTGGCTTATGTGCATGTACCTGATCAGAATACACAGAAATTAGATGCAAAGAGTGAGTCATGTATTTTTATTGGGTATAGTGAGAAAAGCAAGGCTTATAGATTGTATAATCCCCTCACTAACAAGCTTATTGTCTCAAGAGATGTGATTTTTTATGAAGGGGGAGTTTATGGTCATCAAAAAGGCCATGTTAAGAAGCCAAAATCTATTTTGAATGATGATATAATTGCTGATATTGATCATGAGTAGCCAACTAATGTTTCTGTATCTAGTGGTTTAACTCCACCAAGCAGCCCTTCATCAAGTTCTTCAGTACCAAGTTCAAGAACAACTTCTTCTCCAAGTTCTACAAGGAAAGTAAGGAGATTGAGTGATATCTACCAGAGGAGTGGAAATCAAGTACATGAAGAAAACCCAGTAGGTGAGATAGTGAATTTTGCTTTATTAGCCAAGGCTGATTTTGAAGATGCATGTACTAATGAGGTTTGGGTGAAAGCCATGGAAGAAGAGATGGATTCCATTCATAGGAATGATACTTGGGAGTTAACAGAACTTCCACGTGACAAAAAAAGGATTGGCACCAAATGGGTCTACAAGACCAAGTTTAACAGTGATGGGAGTGTTGAAAGACACAAGGCAAGATTAGTTGCTAAAGGCTTCACACAGAAATATGGAATTGATTATGAAGAGACATTTACACTAGTAGCAAGACAAGAGACCATAAGAATGTTGATTTCATTAGCAGCTTAGAAGAAGTGGAGCATGCATCATATGGACGTGAAAAGTGCCTTCTTGAATGGGTACTTAGAAGAGGAAGTATATGTGGAGCAGCCACAAGGTTTTGAAGTAGAAGGAAAAGATAATTATGTCTACAGGTTGAAGAAGGCTTTGTATGGCCTCAGGAAAGCACCAAGAGCATGGTATGCAAGGATTGATGGATACTTTCAGGAGAATGGCTTCCAGAGAAGTAAGAGTGATCCTACCCTATACTACAAACAAGAAGGTACTGATATCCTAATCATAAGTTTGTATGTTGATGATCTTTTGTATATAGGTAGTAGTTCTAAGATGAAAGATGAATTCAAAGCTACTATGATGAAATAATTTGAGATGAAAGATCTTCGTCTAATGAAATATTTTCTAGTAATGGAGGTTTATCAAAGTAAGGATGAGATTTTCATTTGTCAAACAAAGTATGCACAAGATATGTTGAAGAAATTTAATATGACTGATTGTAACCTTGCCTCCACTCCAAGTGCTCATGGAGATTTGTTATGTAGAGATGATGGTGCTGATTTAGTTGATGAGACAACTTACAGAAGTATTGTGGGGAGTTTGATGTTTCTAATCCACACGAGGTGTGATATTGCCTATTTAGTTTCACTTGTTTCAAGGTATATGACAAATCCATCTGAAATACATATGAAGGAAGCCAAGAGGATTTTGAGGTATGTGAAAGGGAATTTAAGTTTTGGTATTCATTACTACTCTTCTGAAAAGTTCAATCTTGTAGGCTTTAGTGATTTAGATCGGGGAGGCAGTATGGATGACCGTAAATCTACATCTGGAAATTGTTTTTCTTTTGGTTCTGGTTTGATTACTTGGAGCTCAAAAAAACAAATTATTGTTGCCCTCTCATCTACAGAAGCAGAGTATGTTGCAATTACCTCAGTAGGTACACAAGCTCTTTGGCTCAGAAAAGTTTTGGAAGAAATTGGAGAAAAGCAAATTCAGCCTACAGTGATATATTGTGACAATGTGAGTCCCATCAAGTTAGCTAAGAATCTTGTTCATCATAGTAGAACAAAGCATTTTGATTTGAAAAATCACTTCATACAAGATTTGGTGCATAAGAAGGGTGTTGAATTGAAGCACATCAACACCCAGGATCAGCGTTCCGATATATTCACCAAAGCGGTTACGAAAGCTCAGTTTATAGCACTACGAGATAAGATTGTGAGCCCTCTTAGCATCAAGGGGGAGTATGCTGATAAGTGATGCTGCTCTAGCATGTAGCTCCATGCAACTCCAGTTTGGACATGAAGCTATCCATTCATCACCATGCATAAGCTATTTTTAGTTTAAATTATTTTTTTGTTTATTCATGCAAATAAAGCATGTACTCTAACATGCATTAATCTTTAGGACTATTTTTAGTTTTTTTTTTTGCATGAGTTTGTTTTTAGTAAATAAAGCATGTTGTGCATGCACTTATTGTATTCTTAATTTAGGGAGTAGTTTGCTTTTTTTAGTTTGAGAGCCTTAGTAGCTTTCCATGCAATGCTAGGAATATATTTAGAATTGCAGTTATTATTAATTCTTCTAGGTTGCAAATTCTTTATATACACAACCTCTATGTAATTTCTTATTAAGCTTCAATAAAGAAATTGGTGTGTGCAATTCCCAAAAATAGGGTTGTTGTTATTGTGTGTTCTTTGTTATTTAATTTGATTAATCAGTTGGCTCTGAGGAGACATAGTAGTTTCAGATTCTACATAGATAACATTGTGGCTAGAAACATTATTGGAATGTCCATATTGACAAGGTATCTATGATTGACATGGAGAAATTTTGGACCCAAAATAAATTTAACTACATGCAAAAATCAACCTATGTGAGAAATTGAGCACCTCCCCCGGACGTTTTTTGAGATATCTATCTCCAGAAAGTAATTTGTTATTTACTAGCCACTAGTTTGAATGGAGAATCCATGGTGATGAAGAGAATAGAAAAATGGGGAGAGAATCTTGCAAAATAGAGGATACGAATATAGGTGTTGAACTACCAACAAATTATGAAAATGAAGCCCAAATTCTACCAATTTCTCCAAAAATTCTATCATAAATGATATCACTAACCCGCACACTACAAAATCCTTTCGAATCTCTGATTTAATCTGTCATTTCTATCTTTTTCCTTAGAAAAAAAATTCTCAACCCATCCACCATTGTCGAAGGAGAAAAAAGGACACACTCCAGCCAATCTGCATTTATTGATGAGTGAGAAATATCGTGAGGTGAGCAACTTTGTTTGGTTTACTACATTAGAATATATATCCTGCCATCATCAACCGTCATCTATCTACCTCCACTCAAAACCATTCAAAATAAAAGACAACAAACATGTGATGGAGGACATGACTATATAGCCAATACTCCACATCATTGAATGGCTACACTTCATCCCCACCAAAGGATAGTTATGTCAACTACAGTTATGTCAATCCATAAATCTAAAATCACCCTCGGGACTTACTAGTTGTTAGCCATCCTCTCTAATTCATCTTCCTTGTATCTCTATCTTGAGATCCTCATCAACTCAAAAATAGATTATTCACTTTATATATTTATTTTAAACCTTAAACTATTTTTTTGGCTAAGATGTCTACTTGTTTATTGCCTTCTTGATAAATGTGGTTAGTTGCATATGCCTCAAAGTATTTTACCAGAGCTAAATCTACCTCTAGCAATACTTTCAATTTCCAACTGCATATTGAACCTAACCTTATAGCATTTATCACTAAAGTTAAATCCCCTTCAATCTCTACTCTATTAATACACATTTCTTTACAAAAAAAAGAAGCCCAAGCTTTAGAGCATTGAATTCTACAAAAACATTAGTATTCTTCTGTAGAAGACTAGACCAATAGTTTCTCCATTCATATTCCTACTAATGCTGCCTACTCCTAAAGGCACTAGATTTCCCCAAGAGGCCCTATCAAAATTAAGTTTATATCATCCTTTTAGGTTACATTTAACTTGTGACCTATTAAATAAGGACCCACTATATCTATTTTTAATATGGGGAGGTATTCTCAACCCTAGCCATGAAAATCTCATTTTTCCATCCCATTCTGAAAATTTCCCATGAGATTTTGAGTTTGAAACTATCCTATTATTTATGATCTCTACAATATTTGCATTGAACTTGTTCTGAAAATAAGTATGAGGCATTTCTCTATCCTCAAGAATTTGTCTATTTTGTTCTTTCCAAATTTCCCATATTAAAAAAGGGGGACATAATTTTGATAGATTGCTAAGAGGCCCTACCCATAGTTTGATTGGCCATGTCTGAAATAGTGTTTTAATATCATTTGGAGGAGCTAATACCCAACCCATCTGAGAACACATCCATCTCTAGCATTCATATGAGAAGGGACATCCTAAAATAATATGATGTATATTCTCTTCATGATGCTTACATAATACACACCTCGATGGATCTTGGTAACTCATTCTTCTAAATTTCTTGGTAGTGGGGACTCTTCTTTAGATAGCTACCCATGCAAAAATCCCTTCTTTAGGCACACATTGTTTGCCCTAGCATAATTGGACGGGGATATCAGATCTCTCCATTTCCTATAGATTAGCAATAATTTTATATCCATCCTTAGAAAGAAATTGACCATGTTTAGAGCCTACCCAGATTAACTTGTCCCCCCCTTGTCTGAAAGAAATATCCCTTTGCTTGATAATTTTTGTTAGCAATGTGACTTTTGCAACTGGTAAAGGAAGCTGACATAAATCTTTCCATTCCCACCCCAAAGCAAAGTCACCATAAGGGAAGAATATATATCCTCTCACTTTGTCTCCCCAATGTTGCTTAATTTTTTTTTAGTATTTTCTATTGGGATTAAACTATCTATGGTCGAATAATCTCCCAAAGAATCCTCCCAAAATAATCTTGACTCTCCATTATAAACATCCCAAGAGACAAAATCTGATATTACTGACTTGTATTTTACCAAGAAATTCCAAACCCCAAATCCTTTAGGAGTATTTTTCACCTTGACTATTTTTGCAAGATCTGAATGATTCAAATATTTAGATTGTAAAATTCAGACGTATTTCAAATTTGCCTCCTTTATCATCTTCCACACCATTTTAGCCCCAAGGGCTATATTCTACAAATTTTGAACTCTCAATCTCACTTCTCCATATTCCTTTGGCTTGCAATTTTTTTCCAAAGCACTAAGAGAAATCTTATGTTTATCCAACATTCCTTGCCAAAAACAGTTCCTCATTTTGTGAATCAATGATGTATTGATACCATTTGTCAAAGAAAGATATGATAGAAGATAAATTAGAATAGAATAAATCATTGATTTCAACATCACTAACCTACTTGCCTATGAGAGCCATTTTCCTCTCCTAAAATTTAACATTTTATTTATCTTGTCCTTTAGAGGATCACATAATTTTTTATTCCTCACTCCCTTATCAATCAGAAGACCTACATATGAGCAAGGAATATGGCCTTTTTTAAAGTTTAAAACCTTCAGGATATCCATCTCCTTTTCCTGAGGAGTAATAAAGAAGAAAACCTCTAATTTATCCTTATTAATTTCTTTCCCTAAAGCCTTTTCATAAGAAAAAAATTATTTTAAAAAATTCTAAGGCTTCTTTCCTTTTAGTTGTTCACAAAAGTAGGGTATCACCCACAAAGTGAAGATGAGTAGCCACAATGTTCCTTGCAATTCTATTTCCTTTTATTAGACCCAAGGAATGTTAATTCTTAATGACTATGCCCAAAGCCTTTACCAAAAGAATAAAGAGAAAGAGAGATATGTGATCTCCTTGTCTTAAACCTGTAGAGACCTCAAAGAAACCTTCCAGGAAACCATTAACCAATATAGAGAACCTTGGACTTGAAATGCATTCAAAAATCTAATTTATCCATTGGTTATTAAAGCCAAAGGCATGAATAATTTGACATAGGATTCTCCAGTCTACCTTATCATATTCTTTCTTTGTGTATATCTTTACTAACAAACCTAGTTCCCTTATTCTCTAAAGAGTATGGATTTCCTCCTAAGCTATAATAAATCCATCTAAGATTTACCTAGAACAAACCTTGTTTGTTCTTTTGAGATGATATTTAGGAGAAAATGTGTAAGCCCATTTACCATTGTTAAAACCAATATATGGATTCTTCCTAAACAGATGGTTATATTTTATTTTACTGACAATATGTATGAATAATATTCAACCACATGCATATTTTATGAAATGTGAAGGTTCAGTTTGATCATTTGTAAAAGAATATTTTCTAATTTTCTTTATTCAACATTGGTAGTGATATTGGAACTTAATATTCACTTATTTTAAGATAATACTAATTTCTTGTTTTTTTTTTTCTTAACACAAGGTAGATGATGGTTTTATTTTCAAAATTTATGTTTCATATAGTGTTAGAACCAAGTAAATATATACAAAATTCACAACAAAATTCCATGGCAATATTCTTCTCATAAATGTATCTAGAATGCTGAACACTCACCTATCGTAATTTATGAATCAATATCTCTCTTTTGTTGAATTAAAGTGAGCCACAACTCATTAGATTAGTGTGTAATAATTTTCTATAGGATGTCCAACTACAACATTTCATTTAGCCTTAAAACTAGAAATGATAGAAGATAGTTAAAGGCATTTACTTCATAATTCTATTTATAACTACTATGATCAAATTTATTTGAATACAAGAAATACAAGTTAAGTAGGCAATATTTTGATGGGATATGAAAAAAAATTAATATAATTAAGCAAGACATACCATACAAACATTTTCAAGATAAAGAAGACTCCCTTAAAATGATGAAGGAAATATTGTTCTTATAATACAAAGTAAAAATGTCAACCCAAAATCTTAATTAAATACCCTAGAATTACTATTTTTAAAATAAAGGTATGATCCTTCACAAATTAACTTTCTCTCGACATAGAACTATAAAATATTACAAAACCATACTCAAAACAACACGTACTCATCACTAAAAGAGAACCACTTTGCAGAGGCCAGCACTGCCAACATTGGGTTACACATGGCTAAAAGAGAAGCATTTAGAAAAGTCTAGCTAGAGTCTGACACTAAACACTGTCAATTATCTAAATGGGCATATGGATCCTAACTGGACGATTGCTAATCTGATCAAGGATTGTTGGGATATAATAAATGAGTTGGAATAATTCAAAATTTTGCATGTATTTCAGGAAGACAACAAAGCGGTGGATCTACTCGCCAATATGGTCATGGGCTACATGGCGACTAAATGGTGGAGTAGTAGGGATTCATTCCCAAAAAACTTGTTGGATCTGGCTTGTGGCGATTCCACCCACTTGTGTTAATCAATGATCTTTAATCATGATTTGATTGAGTTGTTGGGGAAACAACTCCTTTTTGTTTTCCCTAACCATAGATCTAGAAACTTCCCTTGTGCCTAGATTTTCTGTCTAATTATGTTGCCCATTTTCTACTACTATTCAGAGACTTTTCTGGTGTGGCCCATTCCCTGCTACTGTTCGGAGACCTCTCTGGTGTGGCCCATTTCCTGCTGTTTGGCGACCCGAATAATTATGGGTGGGGACAAGAACATGAAAGAACCATCTACTTGTCAGAAATGAAAGAAAAACAAGCAGGTGTGGCAAGAAATCGTTGATGGGGGAATTGTTCCCTTCTTGGAAAGACTTCATGGCCTTTCTCCTCTGCTCACAGAATCCTTTGTCAATGGGTGGAAGAAATGGGTTCTCAGGGCGTATGATGTTGATTACCGACTGGATGAAACCCTGGTGGTGATGGTTACTAGTTTGGAGATGAATGGTAGAAGGTTCTATAGAGACTGGAAAATAGGGGAGGAGGACTTGGCAATTTTTTTCGACAAAGACAAGGAGCACCCAAGAGTTAACAAAATGGCTGATGGTAGCTACAATAGGCAAGATCTTATGGATAACTGGGTGGACATGGCCGAGTTTATCATGAGGTATATTATGCTTGATGGTAGATATGCTAGTATGTTTTCCTACCATTTTACCATTTTGAATCATTCTAGGCATGGTAAAATCATTTCTATTCCTTTCTATCTGGCCTCATCTTAAGAGAATAGTCTTGAAAAACATATGGAGAATCCAAATAATCTTGTTCTTCATGAAGGGCTTATTGTGCTCATCATGGAGTACGCTAAGACCCTTGAAATTGTGCCCTCTCTATCTGAGAAAGGCCAACATACGAATATTTAGGATGTCTCTGACTTGGAAATGGATTTGGAGGATAGTGGGGGTGCCATTCCTTTTGATGACCCTAATTATAAGCCAATGGAAGAAGATGAGATGATGGTCACCCTTGGACCATTTAGGAGTAAGAATCCCCCCAGATGGGTGGCCAACAAATATAAATCTACCAACAAACAGATTTCTAAGGTCGAGCCCCTTTCTAAAAAGAAGAAGATTGCGACTAAGGACTATGGTCTGAAGACTTCAGACTAGGAAATTAAATTGGACATTCCTATTAATGTCCTGAAGGAAAAGCAGGGGACCATTCCTAAAGAAGAGGATAGTGGGTTACAGAGGAATTGTACTTTGATGAACTTGGTGATGGAAGTGACTAGAAGCCAGGAGAGCTGCTACAAGTGGGTGAAGAGAGAAATTGATACCCTCAAAGAGGGGTAAAGGAGATTATTGATATCTTCACAGCCTCACCAAAACCTAGGAAATATGAGAAGCTCATGATTATGACCCAGAAGCTCTCCCAATATGTCGAGGTTATGAAATGCAACAATAAAAAAATAACTGAAAAGGTGGAACAGTCTATGGCGGAGATAAAGAAAAACCTCAAGAACCTGGTTGACATAAGCAAGGAGGCCATGAATAATAGTATAGAGGGGCTCGAAAAGATCAATGTCATGGTTATGAAATATAGATCCACTCATAGTGAACCTGAGAAAGATCTTGGAGGTGAAGACATGGCTATTGGAGACAACAAAACCATAGGCCCTAGTTCCAGGACTAGAAGAAGGAGCTACAATAAGAGCACCTCCAGATTCATTATGGTGGAGCTGGAGGAAATCAATAAGATTACCATCCAAAAGAACAAGGAGCTAGTGCACTCTCTTAATTGAGTGATTTTCTTTTCTTTTGTTTTTCTTTTGTGACTGTTCTGGGGTGCTCCCCTATTTTGCTGTTGGTTTATGTATGTTTGGCTGATGACCGTCTTTTGTAAAACTTTTGGTTTTGGGTCCATGTAAAACCCATTTATCTTTATCAAAAATATGTACTCGTCACTAGATATAGCCAATAGAAAATAAACATCAAGGGCTTTCTATCCTCCCATCCATAATGGGATCATGAGACCTCAATGGTCCTTATCATACCCCCAAGCAAGAAACACACATTGTTCACCATGAAAATATATGGTGATAGCTTGACAACATAAAACATTCACTCAAGATACAACATATATTTATAGAACTCTCTAACCAACTACATTGAGGACCAATACATGAACACACAATCTACACAAAAACTAAGCATACGAAGGAAAAAATGACTTATCTCTCTACAAGCTCTACCTTGACCTCCATGTGCCATTTCCCTTTTCTTCTCTAATAAATATTCCATTTTATTTTACAAGAAAAATTTCTGCAATGGAGGAATTGGGTAATTCCTTACCTTCAATTTTCACATGATATATGGTGATCTTAACCCTAAAAAACTCTCTTCCAAACCCTAACTCATCACTTTCAAATAACTGGGCTTTTGAAGGTTTCCATGAAGCCCAAAGGACAATATCACATGCCCTAAAGGTCTCAAACTCCAAGGTATTGACCCTAGGGAGCTATTTTTGTACAAGGATCCATAAAATTGACTAAAAAGTATACTTTAAGTACCCATATATAGTTCCATACGAGTTTTGACCTAACCCAAGGGCTTCCAAACTTGAACACCAATTTCATCACATGACATAATACGATATACCTTCTCAATGCATATACACTTGACCTTTAATATTAGAAAAAATAATATCTTTTCATTCCCTTCCAAAGCAACTAAGGTTACTTTTGCAAATTTTTTAGGAGGTATTCAGTCTGGTGTGGTTCTCTCTTCCCCATTCTATTGGTACAACCTCTTTCCTTCATTATACAACCATACGTATACTTAAATCATTATAATAAACCATATTATTTACTAGAAAAATTCTCATAATTTAACTTGTGGCTTATTCACTTGTCAATTCTAAGAAATCTCAAATTCAAGTCATATCCAACATTTCATGTGTGTATAAGTGATTATTGGTTAGCAATTGTCAATCCAGCATATTGGATGATTAGGTTTTGATGTTACTTATATTCATCACAATCCAAGAAGAGCTTACATGTAAATCAAAAAGCATAGCTAATGGAAAAATCTCACCACCCTTCTATTAACATTTTAATTTACTAACTAAGATATATATAATAATTAAGGTGACATTAAAATTTAATGGTGTGGAGTCTTACAATCAACATTATTCTTTTTTTGGGATCAATCTTTTGGCCTCCATGATAGCCTATCTCTCTCTTTGTGTGTGACATAATTTTGATTGTAGGTGATTCTTGGGACTTGTGGGGTTGAGGGGTATTTAGAGCTACAAATTTAGCAAGTTATTATCCATTTTTTGAAAGATCCAACCTTGAAAAATATTTTATGTATCAATATAATTCTTATCTTGTTGAGAACATTTATATTGTGTGATCTCCATTTGCGATATATGTTTTTCTTGTAGGTATTACATGGGCTTGTGGGGTTAAACAGTTAACTCTAGAGCCTACCTCTCTTTTTTTGTGTGATGTTAGGAAATTATGTCTCAGTCTTGTAATAATAAAATATTACTATTGATAAATGAGTGTGGGGGGTTGCAAGAGGGGGTACCCCCTTGTGGGGTTTAGGGATTGCATTCCCTGATAGGGGATTTTGAGGGCATCACCTTTGAAGCCACATTTAATATATAATTTATGATTGTAAATCTTGACCATTTATCATTAGGTCATAGATATAACTATTGATATCTTGTGTTTTTATCCCAAAAGTGTTTTCCCCACATAAATCACTATGTTGTGGTGTGAATTCTATCTATGTTTATTTTTAAAAAAATTTGTAAATATTCTCAAGATTTGCAAAATTTTTACATTACTCTCCTCTAAAGATTAGTGTAGTAATTTTTTTCACTACTTAATTTTCTTATATATGATAGGTGATTTATTGTATAAGATCCTTGGTAGCTATGGAGTTGACGGATCAACTCTAACAATATATGTTTTGGTTGAGTGTTTAATGTTAAATTATTTAACTTATTAGTTGTTTATCTATATTAATAGGTATTGTAGATAGTATAAAATATGTACAAATAAATGAATTGATTATTTTTATGCATAATATGAGGGAAAAAATATTTAGTTGTTGGTACCAATAATATAGATTTAAGTATTAAATTTTCCAAGAAAGATTCTATAAAAATATGAGCTATTTAAAATCATTGTATATGATTTGAGAGCCATAAGGCCATGGTAAATAATTATTGAGTCATTTCCTTACCTTGGCTACTAATTTTTAAATCTTAAATCTCTATATTTAAAATATATCCCATCATATATATATAATCTCAACTCTTAAGTTGTTGAGAGTTCACATGATAGAATTTAATCTTTTTAAGCACTCTATGAAAAATTCAAAAGTTATAAATTAAAAAATAAAATTTCTTGGCATCAATTTTCCACAATTAATTATATAGATTTCTTGTCGATGTTTTGATTCACATTTATGATCCAACATTAGGAAGAGAAGAGTGAAATATATAACATAAAGGAGAGTGGTCAAAATTAAAGAAGAGAGAGTGCGTACATGTAATTGTAGCATCATAAAAGTGCGACCTTGTAATTTTTTACCATATTTGGGTCTTCACATTGGTAGATGACTCCCTAAGCCTGACTAGAGACCTGAAACATTCTCATGCCACCTGAAACTTTCATTTTCCTACACCCTGCACTGCCTGCTCTGACTTCCTATCTTAAATTAGTGCAAGATAGGGGTATGTGCCATTATCTCTGCCCTATTTTGGCCCCCCTTTATTCAATTTGTTCATTGGGCTTGTCAATCATGAGTGGGAAAGAGTTTTCCTATGTCCTCCTAAGATAGAAAATCAATTAAATACCCCTAATTGAGAAGCAAATATGGAGAATTTCCCCTCCTATTTGCATGAAGCTTGAGAAGGTCAATAAGTGAAAGTAAGGTGAACAGGCATTATCATCACCAAACATTCAAGCATTCAAGCATCCAAGCATCCTTTCAAGTATTGAGCATTTTGAGTCTTTGTTCAAGGCTAGGTGCTGCATTCAAGTCAAGGATTCAACCATTGAAGAGGAGATTTCTTTTGACATTCAAAACATTCAATTTCACATATCCTTTCAAACAACTCTATGTACATTTCAATTGCATCCTCTCTTGAGGTTAATTCTACTTCAAACATTTCCTTTCATTTACTTGCAAGTATTTTTCATCATTTGATTAATTCCAAATCGGGATTTGACCTGAAGGAAAACCTCCAATCCCAACAACATTTTCTCTCTTTTCTGTGTGCAGGTTGCAGGTGTACAACTGTAACTACAGATTTAGGCTTAATTTTTAGAGACGGAGAAACCCTTTTTGGTGCATGCATTTTTTGGAGGACCAAGTACACTTTCAATCTAGTCTCGACAAATTTCACTCAATTTTCAGGGGGAGCTTTGTCTCAAGATTTTATTGCTAATTCCAGGTGCACAACTTAATCCCACATCTCTATGTCAAGATATAATCATTTCTTTGTCATTTTCATGCTTAGTTTCAATTCACTTAATTCAACTTGTCTATTTTAAAAGAGGGTTACTTTAGTTTCCAAATTAATTTTCCATTCATTTAGCATTCAATCTCTTTCCATTGAAATTGGATCTAGTGAATTCAACCCCCTCTTTCAAATGTAATGTGCGTGAGAAGTTGAAGGGAATCATGTGTGAAACTTTCACTCCTTTCTTGAGGAGGGTAAAGCTTTCAACATGATTTCCTCTCATCACCTTTTTCATCCCATTACAGTAATGTGTATAACTAAAATATTTATGAGTATGTCTATAAGCCTATATGTATATTTGAACTGTAAATGAAAAACAAACAAACATAATAAGTATGTTGTAGTCAATAGGGGAGAGGATCTAGTAATTGAGCACCATGCTTCTCAAAATACTACATGAAAATTTTAACTCAATCCCATGATTTTACATCAACTAACTTGGCAATCCCCCTTCTTTTAACTAAAGTTTTAGAGCCACGTCATCAAATATGATGCTACGTTAACATACATTTTGCCAAGCTATCCAAAAAGATCCAAGAAAAAGGGAGATTGATACTTGTGCATTGAGTCATCTTTATTGTTGTGTTGATGTAGCATCACATGATTTGTTTCTTTTTAGATCTAAGGAATATATTTCATTCAATTAGTGGTAGTCATTATCAACACCAACAACATTAAAAATACAACTATTGGTGTAATATTGTTAAAAATATTAGGCATTAAATCAAAAAGTTCTATAAAGACTATTGTAACATGCTCAACTATTAAGTTCTTTCCTCCACACACACACACACACAAATAAATACCATCGGTTCACTCAATAGAATATTTTAATGAAATTCACTTAAAAGAGCTTGGTAACCCAACACAACAATAAGGTTTTGCTCCGTTCTTGAAATTTTGTACACTCACGCGAGCTTAGAGTGTGTGACCATTGTCCAATGACAATATAAGAGTTATTTGAATCACTTCAAGCATTTCTATTTTGAATGGTGGAGTATTTGCACTAAATGGGTACCTTTCTAAATTTTGAAATGAATGTGTTGCTTTTGGTTCTAATTTTTCATGGTGAATGCATTTTATTATTAAAATGATTTATTCTATACATTTTAATTTTGCTTAATTTTGTTTTAACATAATTTAATCAATTAACATTTTTAGATTGATGATAACAAATCAACTTATGTTCTTTTGTTTATTATGACTTTCTTTGTATGATGATAAATTATTTTTCTATTAAAAAATATAGTAAAAATTATTTTCTAAATTGCTATTGTTAACAATTATTTATCCTCCATTCAGTTTTCTTATTAATCTTTTCGTTTGAAATTATCAATCTTTTTGTTTGAAATTATCACTAAGTTATTGAATTGTATTGCACTATAATATTTATTATCCAAATATTATTTGAAAGTAATAAATCTGAATATAGTTGAATCAATTGTTCATACTTTAATCCAAGGATACTATAATATACTTTTCAATTAACTAATTTATTAGTCTCTTTAAAACATAAAGTATTATTTTGGTTTATTCTTTGAGTTTTAATCTTGTTTTTAATTCCTCAATATTTTCTCATTCTTTTTGTCTTACTATTCTTAGCTTTTTTTTGGGTCGGTAAAGGCAATGCCATATTTGTATTAATTAGTGTAAAACCAAAACCTTTAAACTTAAGGTTTAGCCATTTTTTGGACCATTTAAGGTTTGATAGTCTAGAAAAGCAAAAACTTAATTACTGATAATGTCGGAATTCAACGACCTAGATTCAGAGTATTTGAACTTAAAATTTAAGTCTAATAAAAATATGCAAGGATGACTGCATATCCAGTAAACTAAAGGATGTATCCATAGAAAGCCTAGCTTGAGGAGGGAATGTCCGGTTGAAGAGGTTGGACCATGACCCCTGCTGCGGCCTCTGCTCGAGCCTCCTCTGCAACTCTAATTTTACATTATTTTACATTATTTTGTGATTTTACATTCTTAGCTTTATTTTACATTATTTTGTGATTTTTTTTCATATTTTTATGAACTTGACTTTTTATAATTATATTATTTTTTAAAATTATATTTTAGATTAATTTAACTGTACTTGATATCTGTAATAGACAAGAAACGTGGACTAATAGTTTAATTATTTGCGCTCCATAGATTTGGTCAAACTGACTATACAGTCATATATTTATAAACTTATATAAGAAATAATATCTCCCAATGTTTTCTGATTATATAAATTTCTAAATATATGAGTGCATGGACAGGGTTTCGGATTTTCTCTCCCTAGCCTTGAGACGAAAGCGAAGCACATGAAAACACGCTCTGCATTAAGTATCCATATAAATTGGTTCCAACAAAATAATTTAATGGGTTAAAATCGGTAACAATTATTATGCAAATGGTATTATAAACTGTAGTCATGGCATTGTAATTTTAGCAAATGAAATGGAAAGTCTTTATATTTCACACAAAACAGTAATCGCATTTTGTACACAGTTTTTAAAATCTGTAAAATACGATCGAATTTTGTAAAATTTTTAAAAATAAAATCTTTTTATTTGCATCTTCATTACTGTTAAACCATAACTAGTATACATATATTAAATAATAATATATGTACTATACGCCGAAAGATATCCTTTAAACAATATATAACAAATTTCACTAAAGGGATTCAAATTAATGAAGTACATATCATTTGATAGAGCTTGGAATCCCTATACATTGGAAAGTATAAATTTAATAAATAAAAACACTTATTTTTTCTTAAAAATTAGGATCAACTTTGTAAATTTTCTGTTCAATAAGTATTTGTGAATGTATGAACCCTGGTTACCATTTTCTGAGAAGAAGACATTTAAACGAAAACAGAGAGGAGAATACATAAAATGATGAGAGTATTCCACACAGTCCTCACTACTGGCCCCCATACCATCTATTACGAGTTCCTGCCTATTGCCTACAAATGGGATAAAACATAAATTTAACCTTTATTTGAAAACTATCATAATACTAAACAAATTTAAAGCCAATCACAATGTCATAATAGCAGACAGATTTTGCAGATGTAGAAATCAGAAACCTTTCAAAACATCTTACATTTGTCTATTAAAATTGTCATAATAGCACACAGTTTTTGCAAACGTAGAAATCAAAAGGCTTTCAGAAAAAATATCGCATTCGTAACTCAAAATATTTCATCAGGTCCTCTTTTTTAATATCTCCTCTTATTTTTAAATTTAAGGAACTAACTATGAATGCAGAATATAAACAAAATATATTTCACGCAAAACAAATAGATGTTGGGAGGAGGTTTCCGAAGAAAACATGCTATTGCTATCTCGTGGAGATTGCATTGGCTACTGTTGTTGAATAGAGAAATGCATTGGTGATAATTTTGTTTTAAAAGACCCTACTCTTCCAATATTCTTTTCATGCATTATGCTGTTACTTCCACGTATGGAACAATAGTTGTAACGGCTTTATAATTAAACTGTGGAAGAGGATGCCTTTAGAATTAAAGACCATCATCAAAATGACCGTTAATTTCATTGAAAGGAGTTAATTTTTAATGAATTTTTACATTTCAATTATTTTTTATGATCCATTAAATTTAATGCTTATGAATACGTCTCTTGGACCTTTGTTAATAGCCAGTACTCTCAATGTTTCCCATTTCTTGAGGGGATCTACAAAACATATAAGTTAACTTGCAAAAGGAGAACATGCACAAAAAATGAAATATATAATGCTGGTTAAAAGTCAAATTTCTATTTAAATATGTGAAGTGATATTCCAATAACAAAACATAACAATTTTAACACAGGGAACCACTCGGAAATTTTGTAGGTCTAGAGGTGCCTAGATGTGTTTTTTCTATGTTTTCAAGCTGTTAAATTTAAAGCCGAAATTGCTAAGAAATAAAGCGATTAACGGGAGGCAGATATCAATCTACAGTAGCAAAATCTGGTTAGTTATTGAGCCTAGGATAGGGATTTTTTTGTTGCGCTCAAGAAAATTAACACCAAGAATAGATTGATCTGGAGATTATAAAAGCGGACACTCCACAATCACTTGGCATTAACATAACTGATATGCACAAATGGTCTTGTTAAAACAAAACTTAATAAAACTTGAAATAAATTTTGCAGCCAAATTACGTGGGATTGCTATACAAGAAATAAATTATTTTCAAACAGAAATCTAAAATGAGAATAGGATATTGCAAATTATAGGGGTTTAATATGAATATGTTTCTGGTAAAAGAAATGGAAGAAAGACTCTTGGTTCTATCATGCATTTTACACTGGTCTCCTAAAACGTACCAGACAAAACTTACATGGAAAACAATCATAGCACAGAATAGATTTGCCTAGTAATTTTATACAAAATGGTTATGTTCAATCTCCAAAATGAAGTAGTGAAATGGTTGGGTGCGCAGAAGGACTAAGTGCCTAGATGAAGAACTTGTAAGCCCACTTCAACCAATAGCTGGTAAAATTTATACAAATCTTAGTGCCCTCAGAATCTATGTACTTGTCTTTCCATTGTAGAATAATTCAATTATGCTGCAGAAAAATCCAGATTATACTGCAAAATGATTCAATCATGTTGCAGAAAAACCAAAACCGGTGCAAAATAATGATTCAAACTTCAAAACGGGTGCAAAACAAAAGCTCGACCAAACATGCACTTAGCACCACACTTCACGATGGAGAAGAGATACATTGGTGCCCAAAAAACATGAAATGGCAATTTTATATTGCCCTCAATCTCCTTCAGTTTGATGTCAGTGTATCCAAATCATGCACATTTAAAATTTATTAATCACTCCGTCAATTACAAACAATTTAAATACATACATATCCTGGGTGGATATCAATACCATCACTATATTGGCCGATTTTTATGAATCTATTAAGTGTGTAGCAGGTTTGTGGTGCAGTAGAAGTTGTGCTGCCACTAGGCGACAAGATTCTTCTGACAGATTTTATTTTGGGAACTATCATTCCAATGGAATTTCAATTACAGGCGTTCCATAATCATTAATGGCAATGATATATAGTTTGGATTATTTAAACAGGCATGAGACCGTCATTTTTTTCTTAAAGGCATTTTGTGTTTACGGACAACTTCGATCCCATTGTAGATCGCCTCTCGGCGAAAAAATATCAGAAAAAAAATATTGTATTTAAAATGTTAATTTAAATGTTAAAAAGATATTTTGAAGTACCATTTTGTGTAGAATATAGCCTGTACCAATTAAATAAGGAGGGCTCCTTACTGAACTGGCATCCAATTTCATGTGCACAACTACAGCTGTTTTCCATAATGTTAACTCATGTATATGTCAGTGACTTTTGGACAGATTTTATGGTAGCTCCTTGTTAGCGTTTCTTTGTATTCTCTTTCCAACATTTAAATAATGTGGGGACGGAGCGTTTAATAGTCACACTGCCACTCATTCATTTCTGTGCTGTACATAAGCCTTGCCAATGTTTGTGGACGAAGACCACAGTTGCAATATTTACATTAATAAATAATCATTACGATGCCTTACATTATTAGAAGATGTGCTTATGTTATAAACACCTCCTCACCGAAAGGCAATCTACAATGGAATCCATTTTGTCCGTTAACACAAAACCATTTTAAAAAATAATTGACGTGCATTCTGATGTCAAAAATCTCAAGGAGTGGCGATATAGCTGTAGCGGATTGTATTCTTGGCCAAGGTGAATATTCTTGGCCAGTGGGACTATTCTTGGCTAGGGTGACCCTAAGTTTAGCAAATTCCGTAAAAAAAAATTAACGATTGAGGCAGCTCTGCTTCAATATCTGGCGGCGATGTCAGAGGACTTGTGTAACGGTGTACAAGCAGAAAATTACACTTAATCCAATTTTGTAGGGTATTGCATATCACTCTCACGCGTTACATTTTGTAGCGCATTTCATCCCACCATCGAGTGTTACATTTTGCACGACAAAGATGACTTAAAATAGTCAGTATTGCATAGGCTACCACTTTTCTCCATTCATATATGGTGAACATCTCTTAACATTTCTCCATTCGTTTTTTCGTTTGGAAGTTCAGAGCCTCAACTATCTGAACATGATCGTGTTCCTTTTGGTGACTGCGATAGCTATGCGGTTGTAAATTACCTCATCATTCTCATGCTTTCGACGAGCTTTAGGTTTGCATTTTCCTCTGTCAATATTTTATATTTAAGCCAAAGCAAGAAATACTGGTATTCCTCTCTGTATCTTTTCTAAATTTTCAATGGAGAAATTTTTGCAGGCATCGATCCTTTTGTCGTTTAGATGAAAATCTTAAAGGAATTTGTTTTAGAGAAGAATGTTGAATTCAGGGCATTCTTATTTTTATCATAGGTAAGCATTTGAATATTTTTATCATTTAGGTTGAAATCTATAAGTAAGTTTCAGAAAAGTGGTTTGAATTCATGGCGTTCTTATTTTGGAATATCTTCAACAATCTGTTGAGGAGCCAATCGATTTAAGGGTTTATGTTTCATTAAATTCTGTCAGATCTTTGCCAAAAGATTTTATTTACATGAAATATTGCCTAGACATCTTAAAAAATCTTCATCATAAATTCATTATTGTGTATTTCTAAAGCGTCTGGGGTGCTTCTTAAAATAAGTGAAAAACCTTAAGGGCGTGGGAGTTTAGGGAGGTTAATAAATTTATGTGTCTATAAATTTATAGAATCATCATTTAAAAGATGATTGGTGGTTAATGGGCGCACTGGCCTAACAGAACTCCTAAAATTTGATTCGCTTTAATGGAAATGAAGCACAATAATGTTGTGGAATTCTTTATTGTCGTTCATGTGTAACACACTTATCTCATGAATGACGGCAAACATATAGAGGATTTGAACTGTTGACCTGTTAATAACTTTTCTTTTTTATTCGATTGGTTTCCACTTTTTCATGCCACACACAGATATTGGTCAGCTTTGATTTCTTCATAAAACATAGGAATTCATTGATTACAACGCTCAGGTAATATCTACTTATATTTGTTTGTCTGTAAGTTCAACTTTGATATTATTGCTACATAATATATTATAGTTGTCTTTGGTTTTGATGGGCAATTTGATTCATAATGTTATTTAGTCAATGTTAACATCTTGCATTCAATTGTTTATAACTCTTTTTGTTGCGACAAAATGGTCCACGGTATATTGTTTGTTAAGGTTTCTTAAATCTTAAATAATAACAAATGTTTGCAGGTAGTTTATTTGTAGGGCCAATTTCGTTGCCTCTGCCTTGTGTGAACACATATTCACTTTATTATGATTTATTTTGTCTGCTTACCTATAAATTTTTCTAACCACAAGTTTATTTGCTTTGTTTCCTTTGAGCCCTCGTATGTTGGAGTCTATGGTTTTTTGATAAAGATTCTAGATGCACAGACTATGCCCTTCCAAATAAATTGCTCTAATTCATGTATGAACTGAGACAAAGGTCAATTTAAATCCATCTGAGCATGTAAATTCACTGCAGGTGTGAAACATGATAAAGGCATTTAAAATGATGCTCCACTTTTAGGCAATTCTATCACATTAGCTTAAAATGTTCATATTACTTTGCCTTTAATTTTGGTGAGAGGCGATCTACAATGGAATCGAAGTTGTCCGTAACAAAAAAAAAAAAAAGATTTTTAAAAAAAATTTACGTGTTCATTACTGGCATAACCATACAATTTTAGGGGTCGCCACCCACTACCTGCAAGCGATGCAGATTCAATTCCACATGGCTAGCAGAACCATAGCATTATAGGCGCCACAACCCACTACCTGCAGACGATACAGATTCAATTCCAACATTGCCTATTTTTTAAATGTCTTCCTTAATCATGCCTGCTGAAATGATTGTGTTGGTCACCCACCCTCCAAGAATAGAAAATTGCCACCTAAGGATAGAAATTTTCATCCCTTCAGTTACAGTAGATCTTGTTTTTAGAAAGACATTAAATGATAGTGGCATGGCATAATGTTAATGACTATGCTGAGAATAAATTTTATTAGTAAGCCCTTGCTTGGTTACGGACTGTTGGCATATAAATTGCACCCTCCCCTCACAAACAATCCTCTCATTTTCTTGGACGAGAAGCCTCTTGTGAGATTTCAAGCATAGCATTAGAGTTTTTATCTGAATTATTTGAAAGTTAAAATCTTGTCGGCATGGATCTCAATGACCTCAAGTTTATAAAGTTTGAAGCAACCAGGTTCAATTCTTCAATATGTGATAATTGTCTGAATTCAGTGTGGGGATTGCATTGTTTCTACTGGATATTTGAATCATGATATACAATTTTGATGGGAGAATAGCTAATTGTCATTTTTGGAGCTAGCACCATTCTTTAGGGTTTACTACCAATGCTTCTTTGTAGATCATGCAAAATCCATGATCCCTTCCACTTCGAATATTCCCATTATGTGATTCAGCGCATTAGGAGGGACGATTGGTTCATTGAATGTGATATTGGTAAGTAGACATTGTGTTCTTTAATTTCCATTAAAACTTTGTTATTCGATTACTCGCCTCACCCCTTGTCTCTCCTGATAAAGCAAGCAAGTTAGTATTCTTCAATTGCATTATAATTAAATAAGGACAATTCTTAATTAAATAATATACAACTAAGCATGAATAGTTTTTGAAGAGATGGTTGGTAAAATGAAGCGAACCATTACAGGAATTAATGGATTTCTAATCACATGTTATATATGTTTTGGTTGAATGGGCAATCTATGCATTTGTTGAGAATTGTGACAACCAAGCAAGCTGTTTCTAATCACATGTTATATATGTTCTGGTTGAATAGGCAATTTATGCATTTGCTGAGAATTGTGACAACCAAGCAAGCCGTTTCTAATCACATGTTATATATGTTCTGGTTGAATAGGCAATCTATGCATTTGCTGAGAATTGTGACAACCAAGCAAGCCGTTTCTAATCACATGTTATATATGTTTTGGTTGAATAGGCAATCTATGCATTTTCTGAGAATTGTGACAACCAAGCAAGCGGAGCTGTGTCCCAGCATAGCCCTCTATGAATTTTCCCTTTTCCCAATTTTAATTTTTGGTTGTTTAAAAAAAATGTTTGGGAGCAACTATTTAATTTGATTAGATTCCAACATTGTGGGTCTCTCTGCAAAATCAAATAATATTTTTAATTAGCAGATTTGATTTTGGTAGAGATTTCAAATTGTTTACAAAATTGATTTTGTGCCAAATTGTTGCTTAGGCCAATCCCTCTTAAAGTAGTCCATTCCCATTTCTTTGTGATCAATGTGGTTTTTATAAAGTTTGTATTGATGGAATGAG
>NW_026729392.1:60000-75000 GCF_030272615.1 Cryptomeria japonica | reverse complement strand
CCAGTGCCAACCCCTTATCCCGCGACGCGTCCGACAAAGAGAACGTTCCAAGGCGGCAGAGGAGGTTACCAGCCGAAGGATGCAGTAGCAATAACAGGTATAGTTCCGCGGCGGCCGAGAAGACTCACCGCATAGGAATCGGGATGCGAGGCGAGGGATGCGGCGGGAAGGCCCCGACGGCTAAACGGAAGAGGCTGCAGGGCCGCCTCGGAATGGTCCAAGCATCGGATGCGATTGGGACGACTACCAGTGCCAACCCCTTATCCCGCGATGCGTCCGATACACAGATAGTTCCAAGGCGGCCGAGGAGCCTCACCGCATATCAATCGGGGTGCGAGGCGAGGGATGGGGCGGGAAGGCCCCAACGGCTAGACGGAAGAGGCTTCAGGGCCACCTCGGAATGGTCCAAGCATCGGACGCGCTTGGGGCGACTGCCAGTGCCAACCCCTTATCCCGCGATGCGTCCGATACACAGATGGTTCCAAGGCGGCCGAGGAGCCTCACCGCATAGCAATCGGGGGTGCGAGGCGAGGGATGGGGCGGGAAGGCCCCAACGGCTAGACGGAAGAGGCTTCAGGGCCGCCTAGGAATGGTCCAAGCATCGGACACGCTTGGGGCGACTACCAGTGACAGCCCCCTATCCCGCGATGCGTCCGATACGAAGATGGTTCCAAGGCGGCCGAGGAGCCTCACCGCATAGCAATCGGGGTGCGAGGTGGGGGATGCGGCGAGATGGCCCCAACGGCTAGACGGAAGAGGCCACAGGGCCGCGTCGGAATAGTCCAAGCATCGGACGCGCTTGGGGCGACTACCAGTGACAACCCCTTATCCCGCGATGCGTCCGATACGAAGATAGTTCCAAGGCGGCCGAGGAGCCTCACCGCATAGCAATCGGGGTGCGAGGTGGGGGATGCGGCGAGATGGCCCCAACGGCTAGACGGAAGAGGCTGCAGGGCCGCCTCGGAATAGTCCAAGCATCGGACGCGCTTGGGGCCACTACCAGTGACAACCCCTTATCCCGCAATGCGTCCGATACGAAGATAGTTCCAAGGCGGCCGAAGAGCCTCACCGCATAGCAATCGGGGTGCGAGGTGGGGGATGCGGCGAGATGGCCCCAACGGCTAGACGGAAGAGGCCACAGGGCCGCCTCGGAATAGTCCAAGCATCGGACGCGCTTGGGGCGACTACCAGTGACAACCCCTTATCCCGCGATGCGTCCGATACGAAGATAGTTCCCAGGCGGCCGAGGAGCCTCACCGCATAGCAATCGGGGTGCGAGGCGAGGGATGCGGCGAGATGGCCCCAAAGGCTAGACGGAAGAGGCTGCAGGGCTGCCTCGGAATAGTCCAAGCATCGGACGCGCTTGGGGCGACTACCACTGCCAACCCCTTATCCCGCGATGCGTCCGATACACAGATAGTTCCGAGGCGGCCGAGGAGGTGGGGGATGCAGCGAGATGGCCCCAACGGCTAGACGGAAGAGGCTGCAGGGCCGCCTCGGAATAGTCCAAGCATCGGACGCGCTTGGGGCGACTACCAGTGACAACCCCTTATCCCGCGATGCGTCCGATACACAGATAGTTCCGAGGCGGCCAAGGAGCCTCACCGCATAGCAATCGTGGTGCGAGGTGGGGGATGCGGCGAGATGGCCCCAACGGCTAGACGGAAGAGGCTGCAGGGCCGCCTCGGAATGGTCCAAGCATCGGATGCGCTTGGGGCGACTACCACTGCCAACCCCTTATCCCGCGATGCGTCCGATACACAGATAGTTCCAAGGCGGCCGAGGAGCCTCACAGCATAGCAATCAGGGTGCGAGGCGAGGGATGCGGCGAGAAAGCCCCAACGGCTAGAGGGAAGAGGCTTCAGGTCCGCCTCGGAATGGTCCAAGCATCGGACGCGCTTGGGGCGACTACCAGTGACAACCCCTTATCCCGCGACGCGTCCGATACACAGATAGTTCCAAGGCGGCCGAGGAGCCTCACCGCATAGCAATCGGGGTGCGAGGCGAGGGATGCGGCGAGAAGGACCCAACGGCTACACGGAAGAGGCTTCGGGGCCGCCTCGGAATGGTCCAAGCATCGGACGCGCTTGGGGCGACTACCAGTGACAACCCCTTATCCCGCGACGCGTCCGATACACAGATAGTTCCAAGGCGGCCGAGGAGCCTCACCGCATAGCAATCGGGGTGCGAGGCGAGGGATGCGGCGAGAAGGACCCAACGGCTACACGGAAGAGGCTTCGGGGCCGCCTCGGAATGGTCCAAGCATCGGACGCGCTTGGGGCGACTACCAGTGACAACCCCTTATCCCGCGACGCGTCCGATACACAGATAGTTCCAAGGCGGCCGAGGAGCCTCACCGCATAGCAATCGGGGTGCGAGGCGAGGGATGCGGCGAGAAGGACCCAACGGCTAGACGGAAGAGGCTTCGGGTCCGCCTCGGAATGGTCCAAGCATCGGACGCGCTTGGGGCGACTACCAGTGACAACCCCTTATCCCGCGACGCGTCCGATACACAGATAGTTCCAAGGCGGCCGAGGAGCCTCACCGCATAGCAATCGGGGTGCGAGGCGAGGGATGCGGCGAGAAGGACCCAACGGCTAGACGGAAGAGGCTTCGGGTCCGCCTCGGAATGGTCCAAGCATCGGACGCGCTTGGGGCGACTACCAGTGACAACCCCTTATCCCGCGACGCGTCCGATACACAGATAGTTCCAAGGCGGCCGAGGAGCCTCACCGCATAGCAATCGGGGTGCGAGGCGAGGGATGCGGCGAGAAGGACCCAACGGCTAGACGGAAGAGGCTTCGGGTCCGCCTCGGAATGGTCCAAGCATCGGACGCGCTTGGGGCGACTACCAGTGACAACCCCTTATCCCGCGACGCGTCCGATACACAGATAGTTCCGAGGCGGCCGAGGAGCCTCACCGCATAGCAATCGGGGTGCGAGGCGAAGGATGCGGCGAGAAGGACCCAACGGCTAGACGGAAGAGGCTTCGGGTCCGCCTCGGAATGGTCTAAGCATCGGACGCGCTTGGGGCGACTACCAGTGACAACCCCTTATCCCGCGACGCGTCCGATACACAGATAGTTCCAAGGCGGCCGAGGAGCCTCACCGCATAGCAATCGGGGTGCGAGGCGAGGGATGCGGCGAGAAGGACCCAACGGCTAGACGGAAGAGGCTTCAGGGCCGCCTCGGAATGGTCCAAGCATCGAACGCGCTTGGGGCGACTACCAGTGACAACCCCTTATCCCGCGACGCGTCCGATACACAGATAGTTCCGAGGCGGCCGAGGAGCCTCACCGCATAGCAATCGGGGTGCGAGGCGAGGGATGCGGCGAGAAGGACCCAACGGCTAGACGGAAGAGGCTTCAGGGCCGCCTCGGAATGGTCCAAGCATCGGACGCGCTTGGGGCGACTACCAGTGACAACCCCTTATCCCGCGACGCGTCCGATACACAGATAGTTCCGAGGCGGCCGAGGAGCCTCACCGCATAGCAATCGGGGTGCGAGGCGAGGGATGCGGCGAGAAGGACCCAACGGCTAGACGGAAGAGGCTTCAGGGCCGCCTCGGAATGGTCCAAGCATCGGACGCGCTTGGGGCGACTACCAATGACAACCCCTTATCCCGCGACGCGTCCGATACACAGATAGTTCCGAGGCGGCCGAGGAGCCTCACCGCATAGCAATCGGGGTGCGAGGCGAGGGATGCGGCGAGAAGGACCCAACGGCTAGACGGAAGAGGCTTCAGGGCCGCCTCGGAATGGTCCAAGCATCGGACGCGCTTGGGGCGACTACCAGTGACAACCCCTTATCCCGCGACGCGTCCGATACACAGATAGTTCCGAGGCGGCCGAGGAGCCTCACCGCATAGCAATCGGGGTGCGAGGCGAGGGATGCGGCGAGAAGGACCCAACGGCTAGACGGAAGAGGCTTCAGGGCCGCCTCGGAATGGTCCAAGCATCGGACGCGCTTGGGGCGACTACCGTTGCCAACCCCTTATCCCGCGATGCGTCTGATACACAGATAGTTCCGAGGCGGCCGAGGAGCCTCACCGCATAGCAATCGGGTTGCGAGGCAGATTATTGGGAAGGGAACCCCCTGGGATGCGGCTCAAGCAGTGCCCAAAGGGACTGGAATGCGGAATCACATCGAGAGACCCAAATGCTATACGAGGGCTCAAATCGAATTATCGATTTGGCCACGACATGGACGCATCGGAACGACTACCTTTGCCGAACCACTCGCAATTGCATCCATACCGAAACCAATAGACATTTCCGTTAGAGCCCTCGCATAGCATTCGGGAATCTCGCATGCCCCTCTAAATCGACCAATGCTGGCGCTCAATGAAAATCCGAGCGCTACCACCGTTCGAGCGCCAGCATTGGTCGAGTTAGAGGGGCACGGGGGAGAATGCTCCAGTCAACACCTCCCCTATATAAGTTATTTGTCCGATTCTCGCACAACCGTAGTCTGCCTCGTCGAATCAAACAACGGTCCCAGATTCCGACTTCCGTTCCGTAGAGACCCAAAAGCTAGATGGAGGCTCGCAAGAAAGAGAGTCGGCGCATAGCAATCGGGTTTCTCGAACGTTTAGGGACCGAGCTCACTTGCGGATAGGGCAAAATCCGCCAAGCAACCCAAAAGCTAGACGGGGGCTCGAATCGAATCGCCTAGGCGGCCACAACAACGACGTGTTGGATCGACTACCAGTGCCAAACCATTCAGCAAGACTAGTCTGTGTCGAGGCCGGATAGAGATTCTCAGAGAGCGCCCGCATAGCATTTAGGAGACCTGCCGCGTCCCTCACACTCGACAAATGGTGGTGCACGTTTATAAATCCGAGCGATCCCAACCCTTTCAAGCACCAACATCGGTCGAGATAGAGGGGCACGGAGGGGGCTGCGTGAGACAACACAGTCCCCTATATAAGTTATTTGTCCGATTCTCACACATCCGAAGAATGGTCATCAAATCGGACAACAGCCCAAACTTCCGACTTCCGTCCCAGAAAGCCCAAGAGCTATCTAAAACGTTCATGGCCGGAACTCGATCGCGGCTATACCAGTCCGCCAAGCAACCCAAAAGCTAGACTGGAGCTCTAGTCGAATCACCTCTGTGGCCATTGCAAGGACGTGTTGGAGCGACTACCATTGCCGAACCATTCCGCAGGTCGAGTCCATACCAAGGCCGCATAGAGATTCACGATGAGCTCCTGCATAGCAATCAGGAGACTTGCCGTGTCCATCACAATCGATAAATCCTGGTGCAAGATTTTTGCATCCGAGCGCTCCAACCAGTCGAGCACCAGCATCAATCGACATAAACGGGCACGGGGGGAGGATGCTCGAGAACACTACCTCCCCTATATAAGTTATTTGTCCGATTCTCAAGCAGCCGAAGTCTGGTCATCGAATCGGGTCAAAGACCACAACTTCCGACTTTACCCACAATGCAAGTCATCGAATCGAACATCGGCCCCCGAGTCGGACTCCATGCGTATGTCAGGTCATCGGACCCAAATTCCGCCTTCCTGCGCATGGCGGGCCATCAATATCAACTCGGTCATCGGACCCAAACTCCGCCTTTTTGCGTATGGCACGCCTTCAAATCGGTCATCGGACCCAAATTCCGCCTTCCTGTGCATGGCGGGCCATCAACATCAACTCGGTCATCGGACCCAAATTCCGCCTTTCTGCGCATGGCACGCCATCAACTCGGTCATCGGACCCAAATTCCGCCTTCCTGCGCATGGCAGGTCATCGGACACAAATTCAGACCTCGCCAATATGCCTACGTATCGAATCGGTCATCGGACCCAACTTCCGACTTCATCCATACTGTAGGGTCTTTGAGGTTGGCGCGGTGCGCTCAACCCAGGGAGTCGACCCATCGAAGCATACACCTCCCCTATATAAGCTATTTGTCCGATTCCCACACCTGTGTAGTTTGCACCTCTGACCAGGACATCGACCCCAACTTCCGAACTCGACTGCAACGACGGCACCAGCGCCTTGGTGCGCACCTTGCGACGCACAGTCCCAACATTCGCCTTCCTGCACATGGCAGGTCATCGGACCCAAATTCCGACCTCGCGAGTATGCCTACATATCGAATCGGTCATCGGACCCAACTTCCGACTTCATCCATACCGTAGGGTCTTTGAGGTTGGCGCGGTGCGCTCAACCCGGGGAGTCGACCCAACGAAGCATACACCTCCCCTATATAAGCTATTTGTCCGATTCCCACACCTGTGTAGTTTGCACCTCCGATCAAGACATCGACCCCAACTTCCGAACTCGCCTCCAACGACCGAACCAGCGCCTTGGTGCGCACCTTGCAACGCACAGTGCCAACATTCGCCTTCCTGCACGTGGCAGGTCATCGGACCCAAATTCCGACCTCGCGAGTATGCCTACATATCGAATCGGTCATCGGACCCAACTTCCGACTTCATCCATACCGTAGGGTCTTTGAGGTTGGCGCGGTGCGCTCAACCCGGGGAGTCGACCCAACGAAGCATACACCTCCCCTATATAAGCTATTTGTCCGATTCCCACACCTGTGTAGCTTGCACCTCCGATCAGGACATCGACCCCAACTTCCGAACTCGACTAAAAAGACCGCACCAGCGCCTTGGTGTGCACCTTGCAACGCACAGTGTCAACATTCGCCTTCCTGCACATGGCAGGTCATCGGACCCAAATTCCGACCTCATGAGCATACCTACTAATCGAATTGGTCATCGGACCCAACTTCCGACTTCATCCATACCGTAGGGTCTTTGAGGTTGGCGCGGTGCGCTCAACCTGGGGAGTCGACCCATCGAAGCATACACCTCCCCTATATAAGCTATTTGTCCGATTCCGACACCTGTGTAGTTTGCACCTCCGCTCAGGACATCGACCCCAACTTCCGAACTCGCCTGCAACGACCGAACCAGCGCCTTGGTGCGCACCAAAAGTGCGCACTTTTGGAGGGCACTTTTGTGCGCTCCAAAGGTGCGCACTTTTGGAGGGCACTTTTCTGCGCTCCAAAGGTGCGCACTTTTGGAGGGCACTTTTTGGAGGGCACTTTTCTGCGCTCCAAAGGTGCGCACTTTTGGAGGGCACTTTTTGGAGGGCACTTTTCTGCGCTCCAAAGGTGCGCACTTTTGGAGGGCACTTTTTGGAGGGCACTTTTCTGCGCTCCAAAGGTGCGCACTTTTGGAGGGCACTTTTTGGAGGGCACTTTTCTGCGCTCCAAAGGTGCGCACTTTTGGAGGGCACTTTTTGGAGGGCACTTTTCTGCGCTCCAAAGGTGCGCACTTTTGGAGGGCACTTTTCTGCGCTCCAAAGGTGCGCACTTTTGGAGGGCACTTTTTGGAGGGCACTTTTCTGCGCTCCAAAGGTGCGCACTTTTGGAGGGCACTTTTTGGAGGGCACTTTTCTGCGCTCCAAAGGTGCGCACTTTTGGAGGGCACTTTTTGGAGGGCACTTTTCTGCGCTCCAAAGGTGCGCACTTTTGGAGGGCACTTTTGTGCACTCCAAAGGTGCGCACTTTTGGAGGGCACTTTTCCTGTGCTCCAAAGGTGCACACCTAGGTGAGCACCTTCGACCACACCTTGTAGCACACCAAACTCTGACTTTCGACTTCATCCGCAATGCAGGGTCTTTGAGGTTGGCGCAATGCGCACAACCAGGGGAGTCGACCCATCAAACCCAACACCTCCCCTATATAAGCTATTTGTCTGATTCTCATACATGCGTAGCCTGCAGGAGCAATTAGGACATCGACCCCAACTTTCGGCTTCTAAACGAAAACAAGGTCTTTGAGGTTGGTGTAATGCGAACAACTAGGGGAGTCAACCCATCAAACCCAACACCTCCCCTATATAAGCTATTTGTCTGATTCTCATACATGTGTAGTCTACAGGAGCAATTAGGACATCGACCCCAACTTTTGACTTCTTAACGAAAACAAGGTCTTTGAGGTTGACGTAATGCGCACAACCAGGGGAGTCGACCCATCAAACCCAACACCTCCCCTATATAAGCTATTTGTCCGATTCTCATACATGTGTAGCCTGCAGGAGCCATTAGGACATTGACCCCAACTTTTGACTTCTTAACGAAAACAAGGTCTTTGAGGTTGGCGTAATGCGCACAACCAAGGGAGTTGACCCATCAAACCCAACACCTCCCCTATATAAGCTATTTGTCTGATTCTCATACATGTGTAGCCTGCAACAACGATTAGGACATCCACCCCAACTTCTGAATTCGTCTGCGTTGACCGCACCAAAGGTGCACGCCTTGGTGCTCACCAAAATCCGACTTCCGACTTCTTCTGCTATGCGGGGTCTTTGAGGTTGGCGCAGTGCGCACAACCAGGGGAGTCAACCCACCGAATGCAACACCTCCCCTATATAAGCTATTTGTCTGATTCTCATACATGCGTAGACTGCAGCAATGATTAGGACATCCACCCCAACTTTTGACTTCTTAAACAAGACAGGGTCTTTGAAGTTGGTGCAGTGCACACAACCAGGGGAGTCGACCCATCAAACGCAACACCTCCCCTATATAAAGCTATTTGTCCGATTCTCATACGTGTAGTCTGCAGCAGCGATTAGGACATCGACCCCAACTTCCGAATTCGTTTGCATTGACCGCACCAAAGGTGCACGCCTTGGTGTGCACCCTGGAGTGCACTTTGGTGCTCACCTCGGTGCACACTTTGGTGTGCACCTCGGTGTGCACCAAAGGTGCGCACCTTGGAGCGCACCAAAGGTGTACACTTTGGAGCGCACCACATAGGGTCTTTGAGAGGTTGGCGCAGTGCGCACACCAAGGTGGGTGTTGAGGTGCGTGCCGAGGTGGGTGGGTGCTAGGGTGCGCTCCATGGTGGGTGCCAGGGTGGGTGCGTGCTAGGGTGGATTCCAAAGAGGGTCATAGGGTGGGTGCCAAGGTGGGTTGGTGATATAGTGGGTTCAAAGGTGGGTACTAGGGTGGGTTCCAAGGTGGGTCACAAGTTGGGTGCCAGGATGCGTGGGTGTTAGGTTGGGTGCCAAGGTGGGCTCCTGCGTGGGTGGGTGCTAGGGTGGGTTTCAAGGTGGACGCGAGGGCGGGTGCCAAGGTGGGTAACAAGTTGGGTGTTAGGATGGGTGAGTGCTAGAGTGGGTGCCAAGGTGGGTGGGTGCTAAGGTGGATGCCAAGGTGGTTCACAGGGTGGGTGGGTTCTAGGGTGAGTTCCAAGGTGGGTCACAGGTTCAGTGCTAGGGTGGGTGTCAAGGCGGGTGTCGAGGTGCCTGGGTGCTAGGGTGTGGATGCCAATGTGGGTCATAGGGTGGGTACTAGGGTGGGCTGCAATGTGGGTGCCAAGGTGGGTAACATGCTCGGTGGGTTCTAAATTGGGTGCCAGGGTGGGTGTGCACCCACCTTGCCCGAGGTGGGTGCCAAGGTGCCAGTGTGGGTGGGTGCTAAGGTGGATGCCAAGGTGGGTGAGAAGGTGGGTGATAGGTTGAGTGGTAGGATGGGTGGGTGCCAAGATGGGTCACAGGGTGGGTGCAAGGGTGGGTAGGTGCTAGGGTTGGTGTCAGGGTGGGTGGGTGCTAGGTTGGGTTCCAAGGTGGGTGCGAGGGTGAGTGTCAAGGTGGGTCACAGGTTAGGTGCTAGGATGGGTGAGTGCTAGGGTGCAAAGGTGCCAGGGTGGGTGCTAGGATGGGTCGATGCTAGGGTGAGTGGCAAGGTGGGTCCACAAGTGTCAAGGTGGGTGCCGAGGTGGGTGCCAAGTCGGCGACTGCTATGGTGGATGCCAAGGTGGGTCACGGGGTGGGTGCCAAGTTGCTAGGTTGGGTTCCAAGGTGGGTGCCAACGTGGGTGCTAGGGTGCGTGGGTTAAAGGGTGTGTCACAACGTGGGTGCCAGGATGGGTGCGCACCCACACTGGCCAAGACGGGTGCGGGTGCAAGGTTGGGTTCCAAGCCCGGTCACAGGCTGGGTGCTAGGATGGGTGGGTGCCAAGGTGGGCACCAGGGTGGGTGCACCCACCCTGGCCAAGGTGGGTCACGGGGTGGGTCCTAGGGTGGGTAACGGGGTGGGTACTAAGGTGCGTGCCAAGGTGGGTCATAGGGTGGGTGCCAAGGTGGGCACCAGGGTGGGTGTGCACCAACCCTAGCCAGGGTAGGTCACGGGGTGGTTGTCGGGGTGGGCGTCAAGGAGCCAAGGTGGGTGGCAAGTAGCCAAGTTGCGTGCCAAGGTGGGTGTCGGGGTGGGTGCCAAGGATCCAAGGTGGGTGCCAAGGAACCAAGGTGGGTGTCTGGGTGGGTGCCGAGGTGGGAGCCAGGGTGGGTCCCAAGGTGAGTGCAAAGGTGGGTGCCAGGGTCAAGGTGAGTGCCAATGTGGGTTCCAAGGTGCCAGGGTCAGGGTGAGTGCCAATGTGGGTTCAAAGGTGCTAAGTTGGGTGCGAGGTTGGGTGCGAGGGTGGGTGGGTGCCAAGGTGTGCTAGGTGGAAGCCCGGGTGGGTCGGCATCCCATGGGTGTCGAGTTGGGTGCCTGATGGGTGCTTCTTGTCAAGTTTTAGTCGTCGGGACTCATTTCGAGCCTTAGAGGTCGTTTCTTGTCCGGTTGCCCTGTCTTCGACCTGGGAACCCAATTTTGGTCCTCGGGTCCCATTTTTTTTTGTCTCGCATCCCACTTTTGGCCTGTGGCCTTTTCGGGGTCGATTCTCGTTTTGGGCATCAGAGCATGTTTCTTCTCCTAAAACCCAATATTTGTTTATTAAGTCTCGGAACACATTTTTGTTCTCGTGGACCCATCATGGGTCTTGGAACGCATTTGTGGTCCTTGGGTCCCATTTTGCATCCCGAAACTTGTGTTTTGGTGCTTGATCCCTATTTTGGGTGCCCACCTTGCACCAAGTGCGCACCCGGGGCAAACCGAGCGCCTTGGTGCACCGGGGCAAGATCGAGCGTGCACCCGAGGCGCCCCGAACATGCACCAAGGTGCACTCGGCCCACATGTGAGCGCAGGTCGTTGCGCCCGAGGTGGTGTGTGGGCACCGCGTTGCAGACGGGACACTGCACGCACACGACGCCCCCTCCAGGTGCACGCACGTAGGCCGGGCCGGGTGCACACCCGACGCCCTAGCAAGGTGCGCGCACCCGGGCAGGGCTCACACTTGGCGAACGGGGCGCACTTCGCGAGGGAGGGTGTGCACCTCGACGGGGGTGGGTGGCCGGGGTGGATTCGCACGTGGGTCGCGGTTTGCTAAGTACACACTGCGACAAGCTCATAACGGGTGCGATCATACCAGCGTTAGTGCACCGGATCCCATCAGAACTCCGCAGTTAAGCGCGCTTGGGCCGGAGTAGTACTGGGATGGGTGACCTCCCGGGAAGTCCCGGTGTTGCACCCTTTTTTAGTTTTTCGCCGGGCGTCGCAATGCTATTTGAATAAACCTTTTGCCCGTTTGCGTTCTCGTCGGGGCCGGGCCGGGCCGGGGTGCGCTGCCCGCACTACCGCGCGCGCGGGGGCGACACCGAGCGCGCACCCGAGGCGCCCCGAGCACACAGGCCACGGTGCAACCCGGGCGTTGTGCGCGCACCCCGGTGCGCCCGAGGTGCTGCGCGCGCACCCAGGTGAAATCGGTGTGCACCTCGGCCAGTGCGCGCTCGGTCGAGTCGCGCACGTTGGCCAAGGTGCACGGTGATGTTTCTTACTCTAAGGTTCCGCACCAGACGCCCGGGACAGGTGAGCGAAGCTGGGCGGGGCCGGGTGCGCGGCCGGGGCAGGTGCACGCAGCTGGAGAGAGCTTTGGAGCACACTTCGGAGCGCACCAATGATGCGCTCCATTCAAAAGTTTCCTGAAAAGGCAAAAAAAGTTGAGATTATAGAATTTCCCACTTGAGAGATTGTAAAAAAAAAAAATTTAAAATGAAGGAAACGCGGGTGCCAAGGTGTGCGCAGCCCAGCCAAGGTGTGCGCACCAAGGCGCCCACCCTGGCGAAGGTGCACGCAAGGTGCGCACCCGAGGCAAACCGGACAATTAACCCAACTTTCGACTTCGCGCGCACCTTGGAGCGCACTTCGGAGCGCTCCTTGGTGCGCACCAATCTTGGGCACCTCGGAGTGCACCATGGCGCCCACCAAGGTGCGCACCCGGGGCAAACCGAGCTCCGACTTCGTGCGCACCTTGGAGCGCACGAAAGGTGCGCACCATGGCGCCCACCAAGGTGCGCAGCCCAGCCAAGGCGTGCGCATCAAGGTGCGCACCCTGGCGAAGGTGCGCACCCGGGGCAAACCGAGCTCCGACTTCGTGCGCACCTTGGAGCGCACAAAAGGTGCGCAACCCAGCCAAGGTGTGCGCACCCCGGTCAAACCGAGCTCCGAATCGTGCGCACCAGAGGTGCACGCCATCGTGCGCACCTTGGAGCACACTTCGGAGCCCTCCTTGGTGCGCGCCGATGTTGCGCACCTCGGAGCGCACCCGGGGAAAACAATGCAATTAACCCGACTTTCGACTTCGTGGGCACCTCGGAGCGCTCTCGGGTTCGCACCTCGGAGCACACCGAGGTGCGCACCTTTGATGCGCTGCCTTCACCAATTTCCAGAAAAGGCAAGAAAACATTGAGAAGGTGTGCGCACCGAGGTGCCCACCCTGGCGAAGGTGCACGCGAGGTGCGCACCCGGGGCAAACCGGGCTCCGACTTCGTGCACGCCGCACCTTGGAGCACACTTCGGAGCGCTCCTTGGTGCGCACCAGGGCGCGCAACCCAGCCGAGGTGCCCACCCCGGCGAAGGTGCACGCGAGGTGCGCACCCGGGGCAAACCGGGCTCCGACTTCGTGCACGCCATGGTGCCCACCGCGGCGAAGGTGCACGCGAGGTGCGCACCCGGGGCAAACCGGGCTCCGACTTCGTGCACGCCGCACCTTGGAGCACACTTCGGAGTGCTCCTTGGTGCGCACCATGGTGCCCACCAGGGCGCGCAACCCCGCCGAAGGTGCACGCGAGGTGCGCACCCGGGGCAAACCGGGCTCCGACTTCGTGCACGCCGCACCTTGGAGCACACTTCGGAGCGCTCCTTGGTGCGCACCATGGTGCCCACCAGGGCGCGCAACCCCGCCGAAGGTGCACGCGAGGTGCGCACCCGGGGCAAACCGGGCTCCGACTTCGTGCACGCCATGGTGCGCACCGCGGCGAAGGTGCGCACCCGGGGCAAACCGGGCTCCGACTTCGTGCACGCCGCACCTTGGAGCACACTTCGGAGCGCTCCTTGGTGCGCACCAGGGCGCGCAACCCAGCCGAGGTGCCCACCCCGGCGAAGGTGCACGCGAGGTGCGTACCCGGGGCAAACCGGGCTCCGACTTCGTGCACGCCGCACCTTGGAGCACACTTCGGAGCGCTCCTTGGTGCGCACCATGGTGCCCACCAGGCCGCGCAACCCAGCCAAGGTGTGCGCACCAAGGTGCACGCGAGGTGCGCACCCGGGGCAAACCGGGGTCCGACTTCGTGCACGCCGCACCTTGGAGCACACATCGGGGCGCTCCCGGGTTCGCACCGGCGTTGCGCACCGTGGTGGGCACCTCGGAGCACACCAAGGTGGGCAGCGAGGTGCGCACCTTTGATGCGATGCCTTCACTAATTTCCATAAAAGGCAAAAAAAAAACGAGATTTTAAAATTTCCGTTTTGAAAGATAGTGAGAAAAAGGGAATGCTGGTGCCATCTTGAGCCCGCCCTGGTGCGCAGCCCAGCCAAGGTGTGCGCACCAAGGTGCCCACCCTGGCGAAGGTGCGCGCCCGGGCAATTAACCCAACTTCCAACTTCGCGCGCGCCAGGGTGGGAGCGCACCCAACAACCGGGCCTGGGAAGAGCCAATGCGAGAAACCCCACCAAACGCTCTGACAAAAAAAGAGGGGGCGCTCCAGTAACCCCGCTTCGGAGCGCACCCTGGGCAAACCCAGCCAAGGTGCCCACCCCGGCCAAGGTGCAGGCGAGGTGCGCACCCGGGGCAAACCGGGCTCCGACAACGTGCACGCCGCACCTTGGAGCACACTTCGTAGCGCTCCCGGGTGCGCACCTCAGAGCACACCAAGGTGGGCAGCGAGGTGCGCACCTTTGATGCGCTGCCTTCACTAATTTCCAGAAAAGGCAAAAAAAAAAGGAGATTTTAAAATTTCCGTTTTGAAAGATAGTGAAAAAAACGGAACGCGCGTGCCATCTTGAGCCCGCCCTGGTGCGCAGCCCAGGTAAGGTGCCCACCCTGGCAAAGGTGCGCACCCGGGCAATTAACCCTACTTCCGACTTCGTGCGCGCCAGGGTGGCAACCGGGCCTCGGAAGAGCCAATGCGAGAAACCCCACCAAACGCTCCGACAAAAAAAGAGGCGGCGCTCCAATAACCCCGCTTCGGAGCGCAGCCGGGGCAAACCCAGCCAAGGTGCCCACCCCGACGAAGGTGCACGCGAGGTGCGCACCCGGGGCAAACCGGGCTCCGACAACGTGCACGCAGCACCTTGGAGCACACTTCGAAGCACTCCCGGGTGCCCACCGGCGTTGCGCACCGTGGTGGGCAGCGAGGTGCGCACCTTTGATGCGCTGCCTTCACTAATTTCCAGAAAAAGGCAAAAAAAAATGAGATTTTAAAATTTCCGTTTTGAAAGATAGTGAAAAAAAAGGAACGCGGGTGCCATCTTGAGCCCGCCCTGGTGCGCAGCCCAGGCAAGGCATGCGCACCAAGGTGCCCACCCGAGGTGCACACCCGGGGCAAACCGGGCTCCGACTTCGTGCAGGCCGCACCTTGGAGCACACTTCGGAGCGCTCCTTGGTGCGCACCATGGTGCCCACCAGGGCGCGCAACCCAGCCAAGGTCTGCACACCAAGGTGCCCACCCCGGCGAAGGTGCACGCGAGGTGCGCACCCGGGGCAAACCGGGCTCCGACTTCGTGCACGCCATGGTGCCCACCGCGGCGAAGGTGCACGCGAGGTGCGCACCCGGGGCAAACCGGGCTCCGACTTCGTGCAC
>NW_026729392.1:27500-50000 GCF_030272615.1 Cryptomeria japonica | reverse complement strand
GCCAGAGATCGGACTGCTACGATTTACCCCAACAATCATCGTGCCACTCTTCGCAGAGAGGTGATAGACGCCAACGAGCCCGCGCATAGCAATCGAGGTGTAAAAAGGGCGTTGAAGGCAGGAAGCCTGGACGAAAGAGGCTACGAGGTCACCTCGAAGCGGTCTAAGAATCGGGCGCACTTGGGGCGACTACCAGTGCCAACCCCTTATCCCGCGGTGCGTCCGACACACAGAAATTTCCAAGGCGGCCAAGGAGCCTCCCCGCATAGCAATCGGGGTGTGAGGTTACGGATGCAGCATTGATAGCAATCGAGGTGTGAGGCGAAGGATGCAGAAGTGAGAGCCGAGGGATGTAGCAGAGATAGCAATCGGGGTGTGTGATGCAGAAGAGATAGCAATCGAGGTGTGCGGTGGGAAGGGCCCAGCAGCCAGAATGCATGAAGCGACGGATGAAGCAGTGATGACAACCGGGCTGTGAGGAGAGGAGGGATGCAGCCAAGAAAGCAATCAGGGCTCGAGGCAAGGGATGCATCAAGGATAGCAATCATGTTGTGAGGCGAGATTCCAAAGGCTAAACGTGAGAGGCTGCAGGGTCGACTCAGAGAGGTCTATGCATGTGAGAGGCTGAAAGCAAGGTCGACTCGGAGCGGTCTATGCATCGGGCGCGCTTGGGGCGACTACCAGTGCCAACCCCTTATCCCGCGACGCGTCCGACAAAGAGAACGTTCCAAGGCGGCAGAGGAGGTTACCAGCCGAAGGATGCAGTAGCAATAACAGGTATAGTTCCGCGGCGGCCGAGAAGACTCACCGCATAGGAATCGGGATGCGAGGCGAGGGATGCGGCGGGAAGGCCCCGACGGCTAAACGGAAGAGGCTGCAGGGCCGCCTCGGAATGGTCCAAGCATCGGATGCGATTGGGACGACTACCAGTGCCAACCCCTTATCCCGCGATGCGTCCGATACACAGATAGTTCCAAGGCGGCCGAGGAGCCTCACCGCATATCAATCGGGGTGCGAGGCGAGGGATGGGGCGGGAAGGCCCCAACGGCTAGACGGAAGAGGCTTCAGGGCCACCTCGGAATGGTCCAAGCATCGGACGCGCTTGGGGCGACTGCCAGTGCCAACCCCTTATCCCGCGATGCGTCCGATACACAGATGGTTCCAAGGCGGCCGAGGAGCCTCACCGCATAGCAATCGGGGGTGCGAGGCGAGGGATGGGGCGGGAAGGCCCCAACGGCTAGACGGAAGAGGCTTCAGGGCCGCCTAGGAATGGTCCAAGCATCGGACACGCTTGGGGCGACTACCAGTGACAGCCCCCTATCCCGCGATGCGTCCGATACGAAGATGGTTCCAAGGCGGCCGAGGAGCCTCACCGCATAGCAATCGGGGTGCGAGGTGGGGGATGCGGCGAGATGGCCCCAACGGCTAGACGGAAGAGGCCACAGGGCCGCGTCGGAATAGTCCAAGCATCGGACGCGCTTGGGGCGACTACCAGTGACAACCCCTTATCCCGCGATGCGTCCGATACGAAGATAGTTCCAAGGCGGCCGAGGAGCCTCACCGCATAGCAATCGGGGTGCGAGGTGGGGGATGCGGCGAGATGGCCCCAACGGCTAGACGGAAGAGGCTGCAGGGCCGCCTCGGAATAGTCCAAGCATCGGACGCGCTTGGGGCCACTACCAGTGACAACCCCTTATCCCGCAATGCGTCCGATACGAAGATAGTTCCAAGGCGGCCGAAGAGCCTCACCGCATAGCAATCGGGGTGCGAGGTGGGGGATGCGGCGAGATGGCCCCAACGGCTAGACGGAAGAGGCCACAGGGCCGCCTCGGAATAGTCCAAGCATCGGACGCGCTTGGGGCGACTACCAGTGACAACCCCTTATCCCGCGATGCGTCCGATACGAAGATAGTTCCCAGGCGGCCGAGGAGCCTCACCGCATAGCAATCGGGGTGCGAGGCGAGGGATGCGGCGAGATGGCCCCAAAGGCTAGACGGAAGAGGCTGCAGGGCTGCCTCGGAATAGTCCAAGCATCGGACGCGCTTGGGGCGACTACCACTGCCAACCCCTTATCCCGCGATGCGTCCGATACACAGATAGTTCCGAGGCGGCCGAGGAGGTGGGGGATGCAGCGAGATGGCCCCAACGGCTAGACGGAAGAGGCTGCAGGGCCGCCTCGGAATAGTCCAAGCATCGGACGCGCTTGGGGCGACTACCAGTGACAACCCCTTATCCCGCGATGCGTCCGATACACAGATAGTTCCGAGGCGGCCAAGGAGCCTCACCGCATAGCAATCGTGGTGCGAGGTGGGGGATGCGGCGAGATGGCCCCAACGGCTAGACGGAAGAGGCTGCAGGGCCGCCTCGGAATGGTCCAAGCATCGGATGCGCTTGGGGCGACTACCACTGCCAACCCCTTATCCCGCGAT
This sequence comes from Cryptomeria japonica, assembly GCF_030272615.1. Classification (NCBI taxonomy): domain Eukaryota; kingdom Viridiplantae; phylum Streptophyta; class Pinopsida; order Cupressales; family Cupressaceae; genus Cryptomeria; species Cryptomeria japonica. The sequence continues at coordinate 47,571 of NW_026729392.1, read as the reverse complement.
GCGTCCGATACACAGATAGTTCCAAGGCGGCCGAGGAGCCTCACAGCATAGCAATCAGGGTGCGAGGCGAGGGATGCGGCGAGAAAGCCCCAACGGCTAGAGGGAAGAGGCTTCAGGTCCGCCTCGGAATGGTCCAAGCATCGGACGCGCTTGGGGCGACTACCAGTGACAACCCCTTATCCCGCGACGCGTCCGATACACAGATAGTTCCAAGGCGGCCGAGGAGCCTCACCGCATAGCAATCGGGGTGCGAGGCGAGGGATGCGGCGAGAAGGACCCAACGGCTACACGGAAGAGGCTTCGGGGCCGCCTCGGAATGGTCCAAGCATCGGACGCGCTTGGGGCGACTACCAGTGACAACCCCTTATCCCGCGACGCGTCCGATACACAGATAGTTCCAAGGCGGCCGAGGAGCCTCACCGCATAGCAATCGGGGTGCGAGGCGAGGGATGCGGCGAGAAGGACCCAACGGCTACACGGAAGAGGCTTCGGGGCCGCCTCGGAATGGTCCAAGCATCGGACGCGCTTGGGGCGACTACCAGTGACAACCCCTTATCCCGCGACGCGTCCGATACACAGATAGTTCCAAGGCGGCCGAGGAGCCTCACCGCATAGCAATCGGGGTGCGAGGCGAGGGATGCGGCGAGAAGGACCCAACGGCTAGACGGAAGAGGCTTCGGGTCCGCCTCGGAATGGTCCAAGCATCGGACGCGCTTGGGGCGACTACCAGTGACAACCCCTTATCCCGCGACGCGTCCGATACACAGATAGTTCCAAGGCGGCCGAGGAGCCTCACCGCATAGCAATCGGGGTGCGAGGCGAGGGATGCGGCGAGAAGGACCCAACGGCTAGACGGAAGAGGCTTCGGGTCCGCCTCGGAATGGTCCAAGCATCGGACGCGCTTGGGGCGACTACCAGTGACAACCCCTTATCCCGCGACGCGTCCGATACACAGATAGTTCCAAGGCGGCCGAGGAGCCTCACCGCATAGCAATCGGGGTGCGAGGCGAGGGATGCGGCGAGAAGGACCCAACGGCTAGACGGAAGAGGCTTCGGGTCCGCCTCGGAATGGTCCAAGCATCGGACGCGCTTGGGGCGACTACCAGTGACAACCCCTTATCCCGCGACGCGTCCGATACACAGATAGTTCCGAGGCGGCCGAGGAGCCTCACCGCATAGCAATCGGGGTGCGAGGCGAAGGATGCGGCGAGAAGGACCCAACGGCTAGACGGAAGAGGCTTCGGGTCCGCCTCGGAATGGTCTAAGCATCGGACGCGCTTGGGGCGACTACCAGTGACAACCCCTTATCCCGCGACGCGTCCGATACACAGATAGTTCCAAGGCGGCCGAGGAGCCTCACCGCATAGCAATCGGGGTGCGAGGCGAGGGATGCGGCGAGAAGGACCCAACGGCTAGACGGAAGAGGCTTCAGGGCCGCCTCGGAATGGTCCAAGCATCGAACGCGCTTGGGGCGACTACCAGTGACAACCCCTTATCCCGCGACGCGTCCGATACACAGATAGTTCCGAGGCGGCCGAGGAGCCTCACCGCATAGCAATCGGGGTGCGAGGCGAGGGATGCGGCGAGAAGGACCCAACGGCTAGACGGAAGAGGCTTCAGGGCCGCCTCGGAATGGTCCAAGCATCGGACGCGCTTGGGGCGACTACCAGTGACAACCCCTTATCCCGCGACGCGTCCGATACACAGATAGTTCCGAGGCGGCCGAGGAGCCTCACCGCATAGCAATCGGGGTGCGAGGCGAGGGATGCGGCGAGAAGGACCCAACGGCTAGACGGAAGAGGCTTCAGGGCCGCCTCGGAATGGTCCAAGCATCGGACGCGCTTGGGGCGACTACCAATGACAACCCCTTATCCCGCGACGCGTCCGATACACAGATAGTTCCGAGGCGGCCGAGGAGCCTCACCGCATAGCAATCGGGGTGCGAGGCGAGGGATGCGGCGAGAAGGACCCAACGGCTAGACGGAAGAGGCTTCAGGGCCGCCTCGGAATGGTCCAAGCATCGGACGCGCTTGGGGCGACTACCAGTGACAACCCCTTATCCCGCGACGCGTCCGATACACAGATAGTTCCGAGGCGGCCGAGGAGCCTCACCGCATAGCAATCGGGGTGCGAGGCGAGGGATGCGGCGAGAAGGACCCAACGGCTAGACGGAAGAGGCTTCAGGGCCGCCTCGGAATGGTCCAAGCATCGGACGCGCTTGGGGCGACTACCGTTGCCAACCCCTTATCCCGCGATGCGTCTGATACACAGATAGTTCCGAGGCGGCCGAGGAGCCTCACCGCATAGCAATCGGGTTGCGAGGCAGATTATTGGGAAGGGAACCCCCTGGGATGCGGCTCAAGCAGTGCCCAAAGGGACTGGAATGCGGAATCACATCGAGAGACCCAAATGCTATACGAGGGCTCAAATCGAATTATCGATTTGGCCACGACATGGACGCATCGGAACGACTACCTTTGCCGAACCACTCGCAATTGCATCCATACCGAAACCAATAGACATTTCCGTTAGAGCCCTCGCATAGCATTCGGGAATCTCGCATGCCCCTCTAAATCGACCAATGCTGGCGCTCAATGAAAATCCGAGCGCTACCACCGTTCGAGCGCTAGCATTGGTCGAGTTAGAGGGGCACGGGGGAGAATGCTCCAGTCAACACCTCCCCTATATAAGTTATTTGTCCGATTCTCGCACAACCGTAGTCTGCCTCGTCGAATCAAACAACGGTCCCAGATTCCGACTTCCGTTCCGTAGAGACCCAAAAGCTAGATGGAGGCTCGCAAGAAAGAGAGTCGGCGCATAGCAATCGGGTTTCTCGAACGTTTAGGGACCGAGCTCACTTGCGGATAGGGCAAAATCCGCCAAGCAACCCAAAAGCTAGACGGGGGCTCGAATCGAATCGCCTAGGCGGCCACAACAACGACGTGTTGGATCGACTACCAGTGCCAAACCATTCAGCAAGACTAGTCTGTGTCGAGGCCGGATAGAGATTCTCAGAGAGCGCCCGCATAGCATTTAGGAGACCTGCCGCGTCCCTCACACTCGACAAATGGTGGTGCACGTTTATAAATCCGAGCGATCCCAACCCTTTCAAGCACCAACATCGGTCGAGATAGAGGGGCACGGAGGGGGCTGCGTGAGACAACACAGTCCCCTATATAAGTTATTTGTCCGATTCTCACACATCCGAAGAATGGTCATCAAATCGGACAACAGCCCAAACTTCCGACTTCCGTCCCAGAAAGCCCAAGAGCTATCTAAAACGTTCATGGCCGGAACTCGATCGCGGCTATACCAGTCCGCCAAGCAACCCAAAAGCTAGACTGGAGCTCTAGTCGAATCACCTCTGTGGCCATTGCAAGGACGTGTTGGAGCGACTACCATTGCCGAACCATTCCGCAGGTCGAGTCCATACCAAGGCCGCATAGAGATTCACGATGAGCTCCTGCATAGCAATCAGGAGACTTGCCGTGTCCATCACAATCGATAAATCCTGGTGCAAGATTTTTGCATCCGAGCGCTCCAACCAGTCGAGCACCAGCATCAATCGACATAAACGGGCACGGGGGGAGGATGCTCGAGAACACTACCTCCCCTATATAAGTTATTTGTCCGATTCTCAAGCAGCCGAAGTCTGGTCATCGAATCGGGTCAAAGACCACAACTTCCGACTTTACCCACAATGCAAGTCATCGAATCGAACATCGGCCCCCGAGTCGGACTCCATGCGTATGTCAGGTCATCGGACCCAAATTCCGCCTTCCTGCGCATGGCGGGCCATCAATATCAACTCGGTCATCGGACCCAAACTCCGCCTTTTTGCGTATGGCACGCCTTCAAATCGGTCATCGGACCCAAATTCCGCCTTCCTGTGCATGGCGGGCCATCAACATCAACTCGGTCATCGGACCCAAATTCCGCCTTTCTGCGCATGGCACGCCATCAACTCGGTCATCGGACCCAAATTCCGCCTTCCTGCGCATGGCAGGTCATCGGACACAAATTCAGACCTCGCCAATATGCCTACGTATCGAATCGGTCATCGGACCCAACTTCCGACTTCATCCATACTGTAGGGTCTTTGAGGTTGGCGCGGTGCGCTCAACCCAGGGAGTCGACCCATCGAAGCATACACCTCCCCTATATAAGCTATTTGTCCGATTCCCACACCTGTGTAGTTTGCACCTCTGACCAGGACATCGACCCCAACTTCCGAACTCGACTGCAACGACGGCACCAGCGCCTTGGTGCGCACCTTGCGACGCACAGTCCCAACATTCGCCTTCCTGCACATGGCAGGTCATCGGACCCAAATTCCGACCTCGCGAGTATGCCTACATATCGAATCGGTCATCGGACCCAACTTCCGACTTCATCCATACCGTAGGGTCTTTGAGGTTGGCGCGGTGCGCTCAACCCGGGGAGTTGACCCAACGAAGCATACACCTCCCCTATATAAGCTATTTGTCCGATTCCCACACCTGTGTAGTTTGCACCTCCGATCAAGACATCGACCCCAACTTCCGAACTCGCCTCCAACGACCGAACCAGCGCCTTGGTGCGCACCTTGCAACGCACAGTGCCAACATTCGCCTTCCTGCACGTGGCAGGTCATCGGACCCAAATTCCGACCTCGCGAGTATGCCTACATATCGAATCGGTCATCGGACCCAACTTCCGACTTCATCCATACCGTAGGGTCTTTGAGGTTGGCGCGGTGCGCTCAACCCGGGGAGTCGACCCAACGAAGCATACACCTCCCCTATATAAGCTATTTGTCCGATTCCCACACCTGTGTAGCTTGCACCTCCGATCAGGACATCGACCCCAACTTCCGAACTCGACTAAAAAGACCGCACCAGCGCCTTGGTGTGCACCTTGCAACGCACAGTGTCAACATTCGCCTTCCTGCACATGGCAGGTCATCGGACCCAAATTCCGACCTCATGAGCATACCTACTAATCGAATTGGTCATCGGACCCAACTTCCGACTTCATCCATACCGTAGGGTCTTTGAGGTTGGCGCGGTGCGCTCAACCTGGGGAGTCGACCCATCGAAGCATACACCTCCCCTATATAAGCTATTTGTCCGATTCCGACACCTGTGTAGTTTGCACCTCCGCTCAGGACATCGACCCCAACTTCCGAACTCGCCTGCAACGACCGAACCAGCGCCTTGGTGCGCACCAAAAGTGCGCACTTTTGGAGGGCACTTTTGTGCGCTCCAAAGGTGCGCACTTTTGGAGGGCACTTTTCTGCGCTCCAAAGGTGCGCACTTTTGGAGGGCACTTTTTGGAGGGCACTTTTCTGCGCTCCAAAGGTGCGCACTTTTGGAGGGCACTTTTTGGAGGGCACTTTTCTGCGCTCCAAAGGTGCGCACTTTTGGAGGGCACTTTTTGGAGGGCACTTTTCTGCGCTCCAAAGGTGCGCACTTTTGGAGGGCACTTTTTGGAGGGCACTTTTCTGCGCTCCAAAGGTGCGCACTTTTGGAGGGCACTTTTTGGAGGGCACTTTTCTGCGCTCCAAAGGTGCGCACTTTTGGAGGGCACTTTTCTGCGCTCCAAAGGTGCGCACTTTTGGAGGGCACTTTTTGGAGGGCACTTTTCTGCGCTCCAAAGGTGCGCACTTTTGGAGGGCACTTTTTGGAGGGCACTTTTCTGCGCTCCAAAGGTGCGCACTTTTGGAGGGCACTTTTTGGAGGGCACTTTTCTGCGCTCCAAAGGTGCGCACTTTTGGAGGGCACTTTTGTGCACTCCAAAGGTGCGCACTTTTGGAGGGCACTTTTCCTGTGCTCCAAAGGTGCACACCTAGGTGAGCACCTTCGACCACACCTTGTAGCACACCAAACTCTGACTTTCGACTTCATCCGCAATGCAGGGTCTTTGAGGTTGGCGCAATGCGCACAACCAGGGGAGTCGACCCATCAAACCCAACACCTCCCCTATATAAGCTATTTGTCTGATTCTCATACATGCGTAGCCTGCAGGAGCAATTAGGACATCGACCCCAACTTTCGGCTTCTAAACGAAAACAAGGTCTTTGAGGTTGGTGTAATGCGAACAACTAGGGGAGTCAACCCATCAAACCCAACACCTCCCCTATATAAGCTATTTGTCTGATTCTCATACATGTGTAGTCTACAGGAGCAATTAGGACATCGACCCCAACTTTTGACTTCTTAACGAAAACAAGGTCTTTGAGGTTGACGTAATGCGCACAACCAGGGGAGTCGACCCATCAAACCCAACACCTCCCCTATATAAGCTATTTGTCCGATTCTCATACATGTGTAGCCTGCAGGAGCCATTAGGACATTGACCCCAACTTTTGACTTCTTAACGAAAACAAGGTCTTTGAGGTTGGCGTAATGCGCACAACCAAGGGAGTTGACCCATCAAACCCAACACCTCCCCTATATAAGCTATTTGTCTGATTCTCATACATGTGTAGCCTGCAACAACGATTAGGACATCCACCCCAACTTCTGAATTCGTCTGCGTTGACCGCACCAAAGGTGCACGCCTTGGTGCTCACCAAAATCCGACTTCCGACTTCTTCTGCTATGCGGGGTCTTTGAGGTTGGCGCAGTGCGCACAACCAGGGGAGTCAACCCACCGAATGCAACACCTCCCCTATATAAGCTATTTGTCTGATTCTCATACATGCGTAGACTGCAGCAATGATTAGGACATCCACCCCAACTTTTGACTTCTTAAACAAGACAGGGTCTTTGAAGTTGGTGCAGTGCACACAACCAGGGGAGTCGACCCATCAAACGCAACACCTCCCCTATATAAAGCTATTTGTCCGATTCTCATACGTGTAGTCTGCAGCAGCGATTAGGACATCGACCCCAACTTCCGAATTCGTTTGCATTGACCGCACCAAAGGTGCACGCCTTGGTGTGCACCCTGGAGTGCACTTTGGTGCTCACCTCGGTGCACACTTTGGTGTGCACCTCGGTGTGCACCAAAGGTGCGCACCTTGGAGCGCACCAAAGGTGTACACTTTGGAGCGCACCACATAGGGTCTTTGAGAGGTTGGCGCAGTGCGCACACCAAGGTGGGTGTTGAGGTGCGTGCCGAGGTGGGTGGGTGCTAGGGTGCGCTCCATGGTGGGTGCCAGGGTGGGTGCGTGCTAGGGTGGACTCCAAAGAGGGTCATAGGGTGGGTGCCAAGGTGGGTTGGTGATATAGTGGGTTCAAAGGTGGGTACTAGGGTGGGTTCCAAGGTGGGTCACAAGTTGGGTGCCAGGATGCGTGGGTGTTAGGTTGGGTGCCAAGGTGGGCTCCTGCGTGGGTGGGTGCTAGGGTGGGTTTCAAGGTGGACGCGAGGGCGGGTGCCAAGGTGGGTAACAAGTTGGGTGTTAGGATGGGTGAGTGCTAGAGTGGGTGCCAAGGTGGGTGGGTGCTAAGGTGGATGCCAAGGTGGTTCACAGGGTGGGTGGGTTCTAGGGTGAGTTCCAAGGTGGGTCACAGGTTCAGTGCTAGGGTGGGTGTCAAGGCGGGTGTCGAGGTGCCTGGGTGCTAGGGTGTGGATGCCAATGTGGGTCATAGGGTGGGTACTAGGGTGGGCTGCAATGTGGGTGCCAAGGTGGGTAACATGCTCGGTGGGTTCTAAATTGGGTGCCAGGGTGGGTGTGCACCCACCTTGCCCGAGGTGGGTGCCAAGGTGCCAGTGTGGGTGGGTGCTAAGGTGGATGCCAAGGTGGGTGAGAAGGTGGGTGATAGGTTGAGTGGTAGGATGGGTGGGTGCCAAGATGGGTCACAGGGTGGGTGCAAGGGTGGGTAGGTGCTAGGGTTGGTGTCAGGGTGGGTGGGTGCTAGGTTGGGTTCCAAGGTGGGTGCGAGGGTGAGTGTCAAGGTGGGTCACAGGTTAGGTGCTAGGATGGGTGAGTGCTAGGGTGCAAAGGTGCCAGGGTGGGTGCTAGGATGGGTCGATGCTAGGGTGAGTGGCAAGGTGGGTCCACAAGTGTCAAGGTGGGTGCCGAGGTGGGTGCCAAGTCGGCGACTGCTATGGTGGATGCCAAGGTGGGTCACGGGGTGGGTGCCAAGTTGCTAGGTTGGGTTCCAAGGTGGGTGCCAACGTGGGTGCTAGGGTGCGTGGGTTAAAGGGTGTGTCACAACGTGGGTGCCAGGATGGGTGCGCACCCACACTGGCCAAGACGGGTGCGGGTGCAAGGTTGGGTTCCAAGCCCGGTCACAGGCTGGGTGCTAGGATGGGTGGGTGCCAAGGTGGGCACCAGGGTGGGTGCACCCACCCTGGCCAAGGTGGGTCACGGGGTGGGTCCTAGGGTGGGTAACGGGGTGGGTACTAAGGTGCGTGCCAAGGTGGGTCATAGGGTGGGTGCCAAGGTGGGCACCAGGGTGGGTGTGCACCAACCCTAGCCAGGGTAGGTCACGGGGTGGTTGTCGGGGTGGGCGTCAAGGAGCCAAGGTGGGTGGCAAGTAGCCAAGTTGCGTGCCAAGGTGGGTGTCGGGGTGGGTGCCAAGGATCCAAGGTGGGTGCCAAGGAACCAAGGTGGGTGTCTGGGTGGGTGCCGAGGTGGGAGCCAGGGTGGGTCCCAAGGTGAGTGCAAAGGTGGGTGCCAGGGTCAAGGTGAGTGCCAATGTGGGTTCCAAGGTGCCAGGGTCAGGGTGAGTGCCAATGTGGGTTCAAAGGTGCTAAGTTGGGTGCGAGGTTGGGTGCGAGGGTGGGTGGGTGCCAAGGTGTGCTAGGTGGAAGCCCGGGTGGGTCGGCATCCCATGGGTGTCGAGTTGGGTGCCTGATGGGTGCTTCTTGTCAAGTTTTAGTCGTCGGGACTCATTTCGAGCCTTAGAGGTCGTTTCTTGTCCGGTTGCCCTGTCTTCGACCTGGGAACCCAATTTTGGTCCTCGGGTCCCATTTTTTTTTGTCTCGCATCCCACTTTTGGCCTGTGGCCTTTTCGGGGTCGATTCTCGTTTTGGGCATCAGAGCATGTTTCTTCTCCTAAAACCCAATATTTGTTTATTAAGTCTCGGAACACATTTTTGTTCTCGTGGACCCATCATGGGTCTTGGAACGCATTTGTGGTCCTTGGGTCCCATTTTGCATCCCGAAACTTGTGTTTTGGTGCTTGATCCCTATTTTGGGTGCCCACCTTGCACCAAGTGCGCACCCGGGGCAAACCGAGCGCCTTGGTGCACCGGGGCAAGATCGAGCGTGCACCCGAGGCGCCCCGAACATGCACCAAGGTGCACTCGGCCCACATGTGAGCGCAGGTCGTTGCGCCCGAGGTGGTGTGTGGGCACCGCGTTGCAGACGGGACACTGCACGCACACGACGCCCCCTCCAGGTGCACGCACGTAGGCCGGGCCGGGTGCACACCCGACGCCCTAGCAAGGTGCGCGCACCCGGGCAGGGCTCACACTTGGCGAACGGGGCGCACTTCGCGAGGGAGGGTGTGCACCTCGACGGGGGTGGGTGGCCGGGGTGGATTCGCACGTGGGTCGCGGTTTGCTAAGTACACACTGCGACAAGCTCATAACGGGTGCGATCATACCAGCGTTAGTGCACCGGATCCCATCAGAACTCCGCAGTTAAGCGCGCTTGGGCCGGAGTAGTACTGGGATGGGTGACCTCCCGGGAAGTCCCGGTGTTGCACCCTTTTTTAGTTTTTCGCCGGGCGTCGCAATGCTATTTGAATAAACCTTTTGCCCGTTTGCGTTCTCGTCGGGGCCGGGCCGGGCCGGGGTGCGCTGCCCGCACTACCGCGCGCGCGGGGGCGACACCGAGCGCGCACCCGAGGCGCCCCGAGCACACAGGCCACGGTGCAACCCGGGCGTTGTGCGCGCACCCCGGTGCGCCCGAGGTGCTGCGCGCGCACCCAGGTGAAATCGGTGTGCACCTCGGCCAGTGCGCGCTCGGTCGAGTCGCGCACGTTGGCCAAGGTGCACGGTGATGTTTCTTACTCTAAGGTTCCGCACCAGACGCCCGGGACAGGTGAGCGAAGCTGGGCGGGGCCGGGTGCGCGGCCGGGGCAGGTGCACGCAGCTGGAGAGAGCTTTGGAGCACACTTCGGAGCGCACCAATGATGCGCTCCATTCAAAAGTTTCCTGAAAAGGCAAAAAAAGTTGAGATTATAGAATTTCCCACTTGAGAGATTGTAAAAAAAAAAAATTTAAAATGAAGGAAACGCGGGTGCCAAGGTGTGCGCAGCCCAGCCCACCCTGGCGAAGGTGCACGCAAGGTGCGCACCCGAGGCAAACCGGACAATTAACCCAACTTTCGACTTCGCGCGCACCTTGGAGCGCACTTCGGAGCGCTCCTTGGTGCGCACCAATCTTGGGCACCTCGGAGTGCACCATGGCGCCCACCAAGGTGCGCACCCGGGGCAAACCGAGCTCCGACTTCGTGCGCACCTTGGAGCGCACGAAAGGTGCGCACCATGGCGCCCACCAAGGTGCGCAGCCCAGCCAAGGCGTGCGCATCAAGGTGCGCACCCTGGCGAAGGTGCGCACCCGGGGCAAACCGAGCTCCGACTTCGTGCGCACCTTGGAGCGCACAAAAGGTGCGCAACCCAGCCAAGGTGTGCGCACCCCGGTCAAACCGAGCTCCGAATCGTGCGCACCAGAGGTGCACGCCATCGTGCGCACCTTGGAGCACACTTCGGAGCCCTCCTTGGTGCGCGCCGATGTTGCGCACCTCGGAGCGCACCCGGGGAAAACAATGCAATTAACCCGACTTTCGACTTCGTGGGCACCTCGGAGCGCTCTCGGGTTCGCACCTCGGAGCACACCGAGGTGCGCACCTTTGATGCGCTGCCTTCACCAATTTCCAGAAAAGGCAAGAAAACATTGAGAAGGTGTGCGCACCGAGGTGCCCACCCTGGCGAAGGTGCACGCGAGGTGCGCACCCGGGGCAAACCGGGCTCCGACTTCGTGCACGCCGCACCTTGGAGCACACTTCGGAGCGCTCCTTGGTGCGCACCAGGGCGCGCAACCCAGCCGAGGTGCCCACCCCGGCGAAGGTGCACGCGAGGTGCGCACCCGGGGCAAACCGGGCTCCGACTTCGTGCACGCCATGGTGCCCACCGCGGCGAAGGTGCACGCGAGGTGCGCACCCGGGGCAAACCGGGCTCCGACTTCGTGCACGCCGCACCTTGGAGCACACTTCGGAGCGCTCCTTGGTGCGCACCATGGTGCCCACCAGGGCGCGCAACCCCGCCGAAGGTGCACGCGAGGTGCGCACCCGGGGCAAACCGGGCTCCGACTTCGTGCACGCCGCACCTTGGAGCACACTTCGGAGCGCTCCTTGGTGCGCACCATGGTGCCCACCAGGGCGCGCAACCCCGCCGAAGGTGCACGCGAGGTGCGCACCCGGGGCAAACCGGGCTCCGACTTCGTGCACGCCATGGTGCGCACCGCGGCGAAGGTGCGCACCCGGGGCAAACCGGGCTCCGACTTCGTGCACGCCGCACCTTGGAGCACACTTCGGAGCGCTCCTTGGTGCGCACCAGGGCGCGCAACCCAGCCGAGGTGCCCACCCCGGCGAAGGTGCACGCGAGGTGCGTACCCGGGGCAAACCGGGCTCCGACTTCGTGCACGCCGCACCTTGGAGCACACTTCGGAGCGCTCCTTGGTGCGCACCATGGTGCCCACCAGGCCGCGCAACCCAGCCAAGGTGTGCGCACCAAGGTGCACGCGAGGTGCGCACCCGGGGCAAACCGGGGTCCGACTTCGTGCACGCCGCACCTTGGAGCACACATCGGGGCGCTCCCGGGTTCGCACCGGCGTTGCGCACCGTGGTGGGCACCTCGGAGCACACCAAGGTGGGCAGCGAGGTGCGCACCTTTGATGCGATGCCTTCACTAATTTCCATAAAAGGCAAAAAAAAAACGAGATTTTAAAATTTCCGTTTTGAAAGATAGTGAGAAAAAGGGAATGCTGGTGCCATCTTGAGCCCGCCCTGGTGCGCAGCCCAGCCAAGGTGTGCGCACCAAGGTGCCCACCCTGGCGAAGGTGCGCGCCCGGGCAATTAACCCAACTTCCAACTTCGCGCGCGCCAGGGTGGGAGCGCACCCAACAACCGGGCCTGGGAAGAGCCAATGCGAGAAACCCCACCAAACGCTCTGACAAAAAAAGAGGGGGCGCTCCAGTAACCCCGCTTCGGAGCGCACCCTGGGCAAACCCAGCCAAGGTGCCCACCCCGGCCAAGGTGCAGGCGAGGTGCGCACCCGGGGCAAACCGGGCTCCGACAACGTGCACGCCGCACCTTGGAGCACACTTCGTAGCGCTCCCGGGTGCGCACCTCAGAGCACACCAAGGTGGGCAGCGAGGTGCGCACCTTTGATGCGCTGCCTTCACTAATTTCCAGAAAAGGCAAAAAAAAAAGGAGATTTTAAAATTTCCGTTTTGAAAGATAGTGAAAAAAACGGAACGCGCGTGCCATCTTGAGCCCGCCCTGGTGCGCAGCCCAGGTAAGGTGCCCACCCTGGCAAAGGTGCGCACCCGGGCAATTAACCCTACTTCCGACTTCGTGCGCGCCAGGGTGGCAACCGGGCCTCGGAAGAGCCAATGCGAGAAACCCCACCAAACGCTCCGACAAAAAAAGAGGCGGCGCTCCAATAACCCCGCTTCGGAGCGCAGCCGGGGCAAACCCAGCCAAGGTGCCCACCCCGACGAAGGTGCACGCGAGGTGCGCACCCGGGGCAAACCGGGCTCCGACAACGTGCACGCAGCACCTTGGAGCACACTTCGAAGCACTCCCGGGTGCCCACCGGCGTTGCGCACCGTGGTGGGCAGCGAGGTGCGCACCTTTGATGCGCTGCCTTCACTAATTTCCAGAAAAAGGCAAAAAAAAATGAGATTTTAAAATTTCCGTTTTGAAAGATAGTGAAAAAAAAGGAACGCGGGTGCCATCTTGAGCCCGCCCTGGTGCGCAGCCCAGGCAAGGCATGCGCACCAAGGTGCCCACCCGAGGTGCACACCCGGGGCAAACCGGGCTCCGACTTCGTGCAGGCCGCACCTTGGAGCACACTTCGGAGCGCTCCTTGGTGCGCACCATGGTGCCCACCAGGGCGCGCAACCCAGCCAAGGTCTGCACACCAAGGTGCCCACCCCGGCGAAGGTGCACGCGAGGTGCGCACCCGGGGCAAACCGGGCTCCGACTTCGTGCACGCCATGGTGCCCACCGCGGCGAAGGTGCACGCGAGGTGCGCACCCGGGGCAAACCGGGCTCCGACTTCGTGCACGCCGCACCTTGGAGCACACTTCGGAGCGCTCCTTGGTGCGCACCATGGTGCCCACCAGGGCGCGCAACCCAGCCAAGGTGTGCGCACCAAGGTGCACGCGAGGTGCGCACCCGGGGCAAACCGGGGTCCGACTTCGTGCACGCCGCACCTTGGAGCACACATCGGAGCGCTCCCAGGTTCGCACCAGCGTTGCGCACCTTTGATGCGCTGCCTTCACTAATTTCCAGAAAAGGCAAAAAAAAACGAGATTTTAAAATTTCCGTTCTGAAAGATAGTGAAAAAAACGGAACGCGGGTGCCATCTTGAGCCCTTCCTGGTGCGCAGCCCAGGCAAGTTGTGCGCACCAAGGTGCCCACCCTGGCGGAGGTGCGCGCCCGGGGCAATCCGGGCTCCGACTTCGTGCACTGCATGGTGCCCACCAAGGCGCGCAACCCAGCCAAGGTGCCCACCGCAGCGAAGGTGCACGCGAGGTGCACACCCGGGGCAAACCGGGCTCCGACTTCGTGCACGCCGCACCTTGGAGCACACTTCAGAGCGCTCCTTGGTGCGCACCAGGGCGCGCAACCCAGCCGAGGTGCCCACCCCGGCGAAGGTGCACGCGAGGTGCGCACCCGGGGCAAACCGGGCTCCGACTTCGTGCACGCCATGGTGCCCACCGCGGCGAAGGTGCGCACCCGGGGCAAACCGGGCTCCGACTTCGTGCACGCCGCACCTTGGAGCACACTTCGGAGCGCTCCTTGGTGCGCACCATGGTGCCCACCAGGCCGCGCAACCCAGCCAAGGTGTGCGCACCAAGGTGCACGCGAGGTGCGCACCCGGGGCAAACCGGGGTCCGACTTCGTGCACGCCGCACCTTGGAGCACACATCGGGGCGCTCCCGGGTTCGCACCGGCGTTGCGCACCGTGGTGGGCACCTCGGAGCACACCAAGGTGGGCAGCGAGGTGCGCACCTTTGATGCGATGCCTTCACTAATTTCCATAAAAGGCAAAAAAAAAACGAGATTTTAAAATTTCCGTTTTGAAAGATAGTGAGAAAAAGGGAATGCTGGTGCCATCTTGAGCCCGCCCTGGTGCGCAGCCCAGCCAAGGTTTGCGCACCAAGGTGCCCACCCTGGCGAAGGTGCGCGCCCGGGCAATTAACCCAACTTCCAACTTCGCGCGCGCCAGGGTGGGAGCGCACCCAACAACCGGGCCTGGGAAGAGCCAATGCGAGAAACCCCACCAAACTCTCTGACAAAAAAAGAGGGGGCGCTCCAGTAACCCCGCTTCGGAGCGCACCCTGGGCAAACCCAGCCAAGGTGCCCACCCCGGCCAAGGTGCAGGCGAGGTGCGCACCCGGGGCAAACCGGGCTCCGACAACGTGCACGCCGCACCTTGGAGCACACTTCGTAGCGCTCCCGGGTGCGCACCTCAGAGCACACCAAGGTGGGCAGCGAGGTGCGCACCTTTGATGCGCTGCCTTCACTAATTTCCAGAAAAGGCAAAAAAAAAAGGAGATTTTAAAATTTCCGTTTTGAAAGATAGTGAAAAAAACGGAACGCGCGTGCCATCTTGAGCCCGCCCTGGTGCGCAGCCCAGGTAAGGTGCCACCCTGGCAAAGGTGCGCACCCGGGCAATTAACCCTACTTCCGACTTCGTGCGCGCCAGGGTGGCAACCGGGCCTCGGAAGAGCCAATGCGAGAAACCCCACCAAACGCTCCGACAAAAAAAGAGGCGGCGCTCCAATAACCCCGCTTCGGAGCGCAGCCGGGGCAAACCAAGCCAAGGTGCCCACCCCGACGAAGGTGCACGCGAGGTGCGCACCCGGGGCAAACCGGGCTCCGACAACGTGCACGCAGCACCTTGGAGCACACTTCGAAGCACTCCCGGGTGCCCACCGGCGTTGCGCACCGTGGTGGGCAGCGAGGTGCGCACCTTTGATGCGCTGCCTTCACTAATTTCCAGAAAAAGGCAAAAAAAAATGAGATTTTAAAATTTCCGTTTTGAAAGATAGTGAAAAAAAAGGAACGCGGGTGCCATCTTGAGCCCGCCCTGGTGCGCAGCCCAGGCAAGGCATGCGCACCAAGGTGCCCACCCGAGGTGCACACCCGGGGCAAACCGGGCTCCGACTTCGTGCAGGCCGCACCTTGGAGCACACTTCGGAGCGCTCCTTGGTGCGCACCATGGTGCCCACCAGGGCGCACCCGAGGCAAACCGGGCTCCGACTTCGTGCACGCCGCACCTTGGAGCACACATCGGAGCGCTCCCAGGTTCGCACCAGCGTTGCGCACCTTTGATGCGCTGCCTTCACTAATTTCCAGAAAAGGCAAAAAAAAACGATATTTTAAAATTTCCGTTCTGAAAGATAGTGAAAAAAACGGAACGCGGGTGCCATCTTGAGCCCTTCCTGATGCGCAGCCCAGGCAAGTTGTGCGCACCAAGGTGCCCACCCTGGCGGAGGTGCGCGCCCGGGGCAAACCGGGCTCCGACTTCGTGCACTGCATGGTGCCCACCAAGGCGCGCAACCCAGCCAAGGTGCCCACCGCAGCGAAGGTGCACGCGAGGTGCGCACCCGAGGTGCACACCCGGGGCAAACCGGGCTCCGACTTCGTGCACGCCGCACCTTGGAGCACACTTCAGAGCGCTCCTTGGTACGCACCAGGGCGCGCAACCCAGCCAAGGTGCTCACCCCGGCGAAGGTGCACGCGAGGTGCGCACCCGGGGCAAACCGGGCTCGGACTTCGTGCACGCCGCACCTTGGAGCACACATCGGAGCGCTCCCGGGTTCGCACCAGCATTGCGCACCTTTGATGCGCTGCCTTCACTAATTTCCAGAAAAGGCAAAAAAAAGAAAAAAATGAGATTTTAAAATTTCCGTTTTGAAAGATAGTGAAAAAAACGGAACGCGGGTGCCATCTTGAGCCCGCCCTGGTGTGCAGCCCAGGCAAGTTGTGCGCACCAAGGCACCCACCCTGGCCAAGGTGGGTCACGGGGTGGGTCCTAGGGTGGGTAACGGGGTGGGTACTAAGGTGCGTGCCAAGGTGGGTCATAGGGTGGGTGCCAAGGTGGGCACCAGGGTGGGTGTGCACCAACCCTAGCCAGGGTAGGTCACGGGGTGGTTGTCGGGGTGGGCGTCAAGGAGCCAAGGTGGGTGGCAAGTAGCCAAGTTGCGTGCCAAGGTGGGTGTCGGGGTGGGTGCCAAGGATCCAAGGTGGGTGCCAAGGAACCAAGGTGGGTGTCTGGGTGGGTGCCGAGGTGGGAGCCAGGGTGGGTCCCAAGGTGAGTGCAAAGGTGGGTGCCAGGGTCAAGGTGAGTGCCAATGTGGGTTCCAAGGTGCCAGGGTCAGGGTGAGTGCCAATGTGGGTTCAAAGGTGCTAAGTTGGGTGCGAGGTTGGGTGCGAGGGTGGGTGGGTGCCAAGGTGTGCTAGGTGGAAGCCCGGGTGGGTCGGCATCCCATGGGTGTCGAGTTGGGTGCCTGATGGGTGCTTCTTGTCAAGTTTTAGTCGTCGGGACTCATTTCGAGCCTTAGAGGTCGTTTCTTGTCCGGTTGCCCTGTCTTCGACCTGGGAACCCAATTTTGGTCCTCGGGTCCCATTTTTTTTTGTCTCGCATCCCACTTTTGGCCTGTGGCCTTTTCGGGGTCGATTCTCGTTTTGGGCATCAGAGCATGTTTCTTCTCCTAAAACCCAATATTTGTTTATTAAGTCTCGGAACACATTTTTGTTCTCGTGGACCCATCATGGGTCTTGGAACGCATTTGTGGTCCTTGGGTCCCATTTTGCATCCCGAAACTTGTGTTTTGGTGCTTGATCCCTATTTTGGGTGCCCACCTTGCACCAAGTGCGCACCCGGGGCAAACCGAGCGCCTTGGTGCACCGGGGCAAGATCGAGCGTGCACCCGAGGCGCCCCGAACATGCACCAAGGTGCACTCGGCCCACATGTGAGCGCAGGTCGTTGCGCCCGAGGTGGTGTGTGGGCACCGCGTTGCAGACGGGACACTGCACGCACACGACGCCCCCTCCAGGTGCACGCACGTAGGCCGGGCCGGGTGCACACCCGACGCCCTAGCAAGGTGCGCGCACCCGGGCAGGGCTCACACTTGGCGAACGGGGCGCACTTCGCGAGGGAGGGTGTGCACCTCGACGGGGGTGGGTGGCCGGGGTGGATTCGCACGTGGGTCGCGGTTTGCTAAGTACACACTGCGACAAGCTCATAACGGGTGCGATCATACCAGCGTTAGTGCACCGGATCCCATCAGAACTCCGCAGTTAAGCGCGCTTGGGCCGGAGTAGTACTGGGATGGGTGACCTCCCGGGAAGTCCCGGTGTTGCACCCTTTTTTAGTTTTTCGCCGGGCGTCGCAATGCTATTTGAATAAACCTTTTGCCCGTTTGCGTTCTCGTCGGGGCCGGGCCGGGCCGGGGTGCGCTGCCCGCACTACCGCGCGCGCGGGGGCGACACCGAGCGCGCACCCGAGGCGCCCCGAGCACACAGGCCACGGTGCAACCCGGGCGTTGTGCGCGCACCCCGGTGCGCCCGAGGTGCTGCGCGCGCACCCAGGTGAAATCGGTGTGCACCTCGGCCAGTGCGCGCTCGGTCGAGTCGCGCACGTTGGCCAAGGTGCACGGTGATGTTTCTTACTCTAAGGTTCCGCACCAGACGCCCGGGACAGGTGAGCGAAGCTGGGCGGGGCCGGGTGCGCGGCCGGGGCAGGTGCACGCAGCTGGAGAGAGCTTTGGAGCACACTTCGGAGCGCACCAATGATGCGCTCCATTCAAAAGTTTCCTGAAAAGGCAAAAAAAGTTGAGATTATAGAATTTCCCACTTGAGAGATTGTAAAAAAAAAAAATTTAAAATGAAGGAAACGCGGGTGCCAAGGTGTGCGCAGCCCAGCCCACCCTGGCGAAGGTGCACGCAAGGTGCGCACCCGAGGCAAACCGGACAATTAACCCAACTTTCGACTTCGCGCGCACCTTGGAGCGCACTTCGGAGCGCTCCTTGGTGCGCACCAATCTTGGGCACCTCGGAGTGCACCATGGCGCCCACCAAGGTGCGCACCCGGGGCAAACCGAGCTCCGACTTCGTGCGCACCTTGGAGCGCACGAAAGGTGCGCACCATGGCGCCCACCAAGGTGCGCAGCCCAGCCAAGGCGTGCGCATCAAGGTGCGCACCCTGGCGAAGGTGCGCACCCGGGGCAAACCGAGCTCCGACTTCGTGCGCACCTTGGAGCGCACAAAAGGTGCGCAACCCAGCCAAGGTGTGCGCACCCCGGTCAAACCGAGCTCCGAATCGTGCGCACCAGAGGTGCACGCCATCGTGCGCACCTTGGAGCACACTTCGGAGCCCTCCTTGGTGCGCGCCGATGTTGCGCACCTCGGAGCGCACCCGGGGAAAACAATGCAATTAACCCGACTTTCGACTTCGTGGGCACCTCGGAGCGCTCTCGGGTTCGCACCTCGGAGCACACCGAGGTGCGCACCTTTGATGCGCTGCCTTCACCAATTTCCAGAAAAGGCAAGAAAACATTGAGAAGGTGTGCGCACCGAGGTGCCCACCCTGGCGAAGGTGCACGCGAGGTGCGCACCCGGGGCAAACCGGGCTCCGACTTCGTGCACGCCGCACCTTGGAGCACACTTCGGAGCGCTCCTTGGTGCGCACCAGGGCGCGCAACCCAGCCGAGGTGCCCACCCCGGCGAAGGTGCACGCGAGGTGCGCACCCGGGGCAAACCGGGCTCCGACTTCGTGCACGCCATGGTGCCCACCGCGGCGAAGGTGCACGCGAGGTGCGCACCCGGGGCAAACCGGGCTCCGACTTCGTGCACGCCGCACCTTGGAGCACACTTCGGAGCGCTCCTTGGTGCGCACCATGGTGCCCACCAGGGCGCGCAACCCCGCCGAAGGTGCACGCGAGGTGCGCACCCGGGGCAAACCGGGCTCCGACTTCGTGCACGCCGCACCTTGGAGCACACTTCGGAGCGCTCCTTGGTGCGCACCATGGTGCCCACCAGGGCGCGCAACCCCGCCGAAGGTGCACGCGAGGTGCGCACCCGGGGCAAACCGGGCTCCGACTTCATGCACGCCATGGTGCGCACCGCGGCGAAGGTGCGCACCCGGGGCAAACCGGGCTCCGACTTCGTGCACGCCGCACCTTGGAGCACACTTCGGAGCGCTCCTTGGTGCGCACCAGGGCGCGCAACCCAGCCGAGGTGCCCACCCCGGCGAAGGTGCACGCGAGGTGCGTACCCGGGGCAAACCGGGCTCCGACTTCGTGCACGCCGCACCTTGGAGCACACTTCGGAGCGCTCCTTGGTGCGCACCATGGTGCCCACCAGGCCGCGCAACCCAGCCAAGGTGTGCGCACCAAGGTGCACGCGAGGTGCGCACCCGGGGCAAACCGGGGTCCGACTTCGTGCACGCCGCACCTTGGAGCACACATCGGGGCGCTCCCGGGTTCGCACCGGCGTTGCGCACCGTGGTGGGCACCTCGGAGCACACCAAGGTGGGCAGCGAGGTGCGCACCTTTGATGCGATGCCTTCACTAATTTCCATAAAAGGCAAAAAAAAAACGAGATTTTAAAATTTCCGTTTTGAAAGATAGTGAGAAAAAGGGAATGCTGGTGCCATCTTGAGCCCGCCCTGGTGCGCAGCCCAGCCAAGGTGTGCGCACCAAGGTGCCCACCCTGGCGAAGGTGCGCGCCCGGGCAATTAACCCAACTTCCAACTTCGCGCGCGCCAGGGTGGGAGCGCACCCAACAACCGGGCCTGGGAAGAGCCAATGCGAGAAACCCCACCAAACGCTCTGACAAAAAAAGAGGGGGCGCTCCAGTAACCCCGCTTCGGAGCGCACCCTGGGCAAACCCAG
>NW_026729392.1:0-17500 GCF_030272615.1 Cryptomeria japonica | reverse complement strand
CGGCCTTAATCGTCCACGACAAACAGCTCGACGAGGCATGAAGCACCCACGGGAGCCGGAGCATGACGATGCAGAGTCTCGGTTCACAGGAGCCTGGGAAGAACATCCCGTACGGAACCCTTTACCCGAAAACATCCGAACCGCACATGCTCGCGACAGTCCTGCCGTTAGAGAATGCACCGTGCACGCGACCGAGTAAGGCCACTCAGAGACATCCATTTCCCAGGTATATGCCCCCTACGCACTTTTGGTGGCGCAACTCGCACGAACAGTCCCACCTCGACCCCGTAAACAAGCTTTTTTGCCTCGAAGAGTTCGTCGGAGACGAAGAAGCAACCTTCAGTGCAAACGTAGCACTCTTTTGTGCAACCGCCCAAACAACGCCCCCTCTACCCTCTGTCGAAACACTCGGCATTGCTGCTCCCTAAGGTGAGCTTCTCCTCATAGGCAATTCCGCTCTTATCCGGTCACGTTTGTGTGCCCGAATTTCGCAAGGCAACCTCCATGGGACATGGAAAAGACTCGAGAAGAGAGCTCGCTCACGGGAGAGAGAAGCCAAGGAGACCACGAGAGTGCTGAGAGTGGGACAGCGCTGAATAGGCGGGAGAAGCCTGCGCGTATAAACGGAGATATATATCCAATTGCAACGAAGGAACGTGCCAAAGATCGAGAACAATGGCAGAAATGCTAGTAACGTGCACTTCGGGACCAACGCATCACCGGAAGACAACCGCCAAACATCGAAAGAGTCGCGATGCTCCGCAACCTACGTGCAAAGCGGTCGCACACCGGGTAAGGGAGTGAGAGCCCCAAACATAGCTGGGCGAGGCGCTCACTCCGCTCTTTAATATCTCGTTAATACCGCCAAGGAAATGGCACAAGCACACACACACAAGCATCCTCGGAAGAGGACAGTTCGAGTGACAGGTCAAATCCAAGAGTTCCGAAGACTACCTCCAGGAACAATCGGGAACAAGACCGATTACAAGTCGTCGAGTCTGTTACTGGGCGAACACGAGATGCGCACAGGAAATCGATCAGCCCTCACAATGGCCCAAGGCCAGAGATCGGACTGCTACGATTTACCCCAACAATCATCGTGCCACTCTTCGCAGAGAGGTGATAGACGCCAACGAGCCCGCGCATAGCAATCGAGGTGTAAAAAGGGCGTTGAAGGCAGGAAGCCTGGACGAAAGAGGCTACGAGGTCACCTCGAAGCGGTCTAAGAATCGGGCGCACTTGGGGCGACTACCAGTGCCAACCCCTTATCCCGCGGTGCGTCCGACACACAGAAATTTCCAAGGCGGCCAAGGAGCCTCCCCGCATAGCAATCGGGGTGTGAGGTTACGGATGCAGCATTGATAGCAATCGAGGTGTGAGGCGAAGGATGCAGAAGTGAGAGCCGAGGGATGTAGCAGAGATAGCAATCGGGGTGTGTGATGCAGAAGAGATAGCAATCGAGGTGTGCGGTGGGAAGGGCCCAGCAGCCAGAATGCATGAAGCGACGGATGAAGCAGTGATGACAACCGGGCTGTGAGGAGAGGAGGGATGCAGCCAAGAAAGCAATCAGGGCTCGAGGCAAGGGATGCATCAAGGATAGCAATCATGTTGTGAGGCGAGATTCCAAAGGCTAAACGTGAGAGGCTGCAGGGTCGACTCAGAGAGGTCTATGCATGTGAGAGGCTGAAAGCAAGGTCGACTCGGAGCGGTCTATGCATCGGGCGCGCTTGGGGCGACTACCAGTGCCAACCCCTTATCCCGCGACGCGTCCGACAAAGAGAACGTTCCAAGGCGGCAGAGGAGGTTACCAGCCGAAGGATGCAGTAGCAATAACAGGTATAGTTCCGCGGCGGCCGAGAAGACTCACCGCATAGGAATCGGGATGCGAGGCGAGGGATGCGGCGGGAAGGCCCCGACGGCTAAACGGAAGAGGCTGCAGGGCCGCCTCGGAATGGTCCAAGCATCGGATGCGATTGGGACGACTACCAGTGCCAACCCCTTATCCCGCGATGCGTCCGATACACAGATAGTTCCAAGGCGGCCGAGGAGCCTCACCGCATATCAATCGGGGTGCGAGGCGAGGGATGGGGCGGGAAGGCCCCAACGGCTAGACGGAAGAGGCTTCAGGGCCACCTCGGAATGGTCCAAGCATCGGACGCGCTTGGGGCGACTGCCAGTGCCAACCCCTTATCCCGCGATGCGTCCGATACACAGATGGTTCCAAGGCGGCCGAGGAGCCTCACCGCATAGCAATCGGGGGTGCGAGGCGAGGGATGGGGCGGGAAGGCCCCAACGGCTAGACGGAAGAGGCTTCAGGGCCGCCTAGGAATGGTCCAAGCATCGGACACGCTTGGGGCGACTACCAGTGACAGCCCCCTATCCCGCGATGCGTCCGATACGAAGATGGTTCCAAGGCGGCCGAGGAGCCTCACCGCATAGCAATCGGGGTGCGAGGTGGGGGATGCGGCGAGATGGCCCCAACGGCTAGACGGAAGAGGCCACAGGGCCGCGTCGGAATAGTCCAAGCATCGGACGCGCTTGGGGCGACTACCAGTGACAACCCCTTATCCCGCGATGCGTCCGATACGAAGATAGTTCCAAGGCGGCCGAGGAGCCTCACCGCATAGCAATCGGGGTGCGAGGTGGGGGATGCGGCGAGATGGCCCCAACGGCTATAGACGGAAGAGGCTGCAGGGCCGCCTCGGAATAGTCCAAGCATCGGACGCGCTTGGGGCCACTACCAGTGACAACCCCTTATCCCGCAATGCGTCCGATACGAAGATAGTTCCAAGGCGGCCGAAGAGCCTCACCGCATAGCAATCGGGGTGCGAGGTGGGGGATGCGGCGAGATGGCCCCAACGGCTAGACGGAAGAGGCCACAGGGCCGCCTCGGAATAGTCCAAGCATCGGACGCGCTTGGGGCGACTACCAGTGACAACCCCTTATCCCGCGATGCGTCCGATACGAAGATAGTTCCCAGGCGGCCGAGGAGCCTCACCGCATAGCAATCGGGGTGCGAGGCGAGGGATGCGGCGAGATGGCCCCAAAGGCTAGACGGAAGAGGCTGCAGGGCTGCCTCGGAATAGTCCAAGCATCGGACGCGCTTGGGGCGACTACCACTGCCAACCCCTTATCCCGCGATGCGTCCGATACACAGATAGTTCCGAGGCGGCCGAGGAGGTGGGGGATGCAGCGAGATGGCCCCAACGGCTAGACGGAAGAGGCTGCAGGGCCGCCTCGGAATAGTCCAAGCATCGGACGCGCTTGGGGCGACTACCAGTGACAACCCCTTATCCCGCGATGCGTCCGATACACAGATAGTTCCGAGGCGGCCAAGGAGCCTCACCGCATAGCAATCGTGGTGCGAGGTGGGGGATGCGGCGAGATGGCCCCAACGGCTAGACGGAAGAGGCTGCAGGGCCGCCTCGGAATGGTCCAAGCATCGGATGCGCTTGGGGCGACTACCACTGCCAACCCCTTATCCCGCGATGCGTCCGATACACAGATAGTTCCAAGGCGGCCGAGGAGCCTCACAGCATAGCAATCAGGGTGCGAGGCGAGGGATGCGGCGAGAAAGCCCCAACGGCTAGAGGGAAGAGGCTTCAGGTCCGCCTCGGAATGGTCCAAGCATCGGACGCGCTTGGGGCGACTACCAGTGACAACCCCTTATCCCGCGACGCGTCCGATACACAGATAGTTCCAAGGCGGCCGAGGAGCCTCACCGCATAGCAATCGGGGTGCGAGGCGAGGGATGCGGCGAGAAGGACCCAACGGCTACACGGAAGAGGCTTCGGGGCCGCCTCGGAATGGTCCAAGCATCGGACGCGCTTGGGGCGACTACCAGTGACAACCCCTTATCCCGCGACGCGTCCGATACACAGATAGTTCCAAGGCGGCCGAGGAGCCTCACCGCATAGCAATCGGGGTGCGAGGCGAGGGATGCGGCGAGAAGGACCCAACGGCTACACGGAAGAGGCTTCGGGGCCGCCTCGGAATGGTCCAAGCATCGGACGCGCTTGGGGCGACTACCAGTGACAACCCCTTATCCCGCGACGCGTCCGATACACAGATAGTTCCAAGGCGGCCGAGGAGCCTCACCGCATAGCAATCGGGGTGCGAGGCGAGGGATGCGGCGAGAAGGACCCAACGGCTAGACGGAAGAGGCTTCGGGTCCGCCTCGGAATGGTCCAAGCATCGGACGCGCTTGGGGCGACTACCAGTGACAACCCCTTATCCCGCGACGCGTCCGATACACAGATAGTTCCAAGGCGGCCGAGGAGCCTCACCGCATAGCAATCGGGGTGCGAGGCGAGGGATGCGGCGAGAAGGACCCAACGGCTAGACGGAAGAGGCTTCGGGTCCGCCTCGGAATGGTCCAAGCATCGGACGCGCTTGGGGCGACTACCAGTGACAACCCCTTATCCCGCGACGCGTCCGATACACAGATAGTTCCAAGGCGGCCGAGGAGCCTCACCGCATAGCAATCGGGGTGCGAGGCGAGGGATGCGGCGAGAAGGACCCAACGGCTAGACGGAAGAGGCTTCGGGTCCGCCTCGGAATGGTCCAAGCATCGGACGCGCTTGGGGCGACTACCAGTGACAACCCCTTATCCCGCGACGCGTCCGATACACAGATAGTTCCGAGGCGGCCGAGGAGCCTCACCGCATAGCAATCGGGGTGCGAGGCGAAGGATGCGGCGAGAAGGACCCAACGGCTAGACGGAAGAGGCTTCGGGTCCGCCTCGGAATGGTCTAAGCATCGGACGTGCTTGGGGCGACTACCAGTGACAACCCCTTATCCCGCGACGCGTCCGATACACAGATAGTTCCAAGGCGGCCGAGGAGCCTCACCGCATAGCAATCGGGGTGCGAGGCGAGGGATGCGGCGAGAAGGACCCAACGGCTAGACGGAAGAGGCTTCAGGGCCGCCTCGGAATGGTCCAAGCATCGAACGCGCTTGGGGCGACTACCAGTGACAACCCCTTATCCCGCGACGCGTCCGATACACAGATAGTTCCGAGGCGGCCGAGGAGCCTCACCGCATAGCAATCGGGGTGCGAGGCGAGGGATGCGGCGAGAAGGACCCAACGGCTAGACGGAAGAGGCTTCAGGGCCGCCTCGGAATGGTCCAAGCATCGGACGCGCTTGGGGCGACTACCAGTGACAACCCCTTATCCCGCGACGCGTCCGATACACAGATAGTTCCGAGGCGGCCGAGGAGCCTCACCGCATAGCAATCGGGGTGCGAGGCGAGGGATGCGGCGAGAAGGACCCAACGGCTAGACGGAAGAGGCTTCAGGGCCGCCTCGGAATGGTCCAAGCATCGGACGCGCTTGGGGCGACTACCAATGACAACCCCTTATCCCGCGACGCGTCCGATACACAGATAGTTCCGAGGCGGCCGAGGAGCCTCACCGCATAGCAATCGGGGTGCGAGGCGAGGGATGCGGCGAGAAGGACCCAACGGCTAGACGGAAGAGGCTTCAGGGCCGCCTCGGAATGGTCCAAGCATCGGACGCGCTTGGGGCGACTACCAGTGACAACCCCTTATCCCGCGACGCGTCCGATACACAGATAGTTCCGAGGCGGCCGAGGAGCCTCACCGCATAGCAATCGGGGTGCGAGGCGAGGGATGCGGCGAGAAGGACCCAACGGCTAGACGGAAGAGGCTTCAGGGCCGCCTCGGAATGGTCCAAGCATCGGACGCGCTTGGGGCGACTACCGTTGCCAACCCCTTATCCCGCGATGCGTCTGATACACAGATAGTTCCGAGGCGGCCGAGGAGCCTCACCGCATAGCAATCGGGTTGCGAGGCAGATTATTGGGAAGGGAACCCCCTGGGATGCGGCTCAAGCAGTGCCCAAAGGGACTGGAATGCGGAATCACATCGAGAGACCCAAATGCTATACGAGGGCTCAAATCGAATTATCGATTTGGCCACGACATGGACGCATCGGAACGACTACCTTTGCCGAACCACTCGCAATTGCATCCATACCGAAACCAATAGACATTTCCGTTAGAGCCCTCGCATAGCATTCGGGAATCTCGCATGCCCCTCTAAATCGACCAATGCTGGCGCTCAATGAAAATCCGAGCGCTACCACCGTTCGAGCGCCAGCATTGGTCGAGTTAGAGGGGCACGGGGGAGAATGCTCCAGTCAACACCTCCCCTATATAAGTTATTTGTCCGATTCTCGCACAACCGTAGTCTGCCTCGTCGAATCAAACAACGGTCCCAGATTCCGACTTCCGTTCCGTAGAGACCCAAAAGCTAGATGGAGGCTCGCAAGAAAGAGAGTCGGCGCATAGCAATCGGGTTTCTCGAACGTTTAGGGACCGAGCTCACTTGCGGATAGGGCAAAATCCGCCAAGCAACCCAAAAGCTAGACGGGGGCTCGAATCGAATCGCCTAGGCGGCCACAACAACGACGTGTTGGATCGACTACCAGTGCCAAACCATTCAGCAAGACTAGTCTGTGTCGAGGCCGGATAGAGATTCTCAGAGAGCGCCCGCATAGCATTTAGGAGACCTGCCGCGTCCCTCACACTCGACAAATGGTGGTGCACGTTTATAAATCCGAGCGATCCCAACCCTTTCAAGCACCAACATCGGTCGAGATAGAGGGGCACGGAGGGGGCTGCGTGAGACAACACAGTCCCCTATATAAGTTATTTGTCCGATTCTCACACATCCGAAGAATGGTCATCAAATCGGACAACAGCCCAAACTTCCGACTTCCGTCCCAGAAAGCCCAAGAGCTATCTAAAACGTTCATGGCCGGAACTCGATCGCGGCTATACCAGTCCGCCAAGCAACCCAAAAGCTAGACTGGAGCTCTAGTCGAATCACCTCTGTGGCCATTGCAAGGACGTGTTGGAGCGACTACCATTGCCGAACCATTCCGCAGGTCGAGTCCATACCAAGGCCGCATAGAGATTCACGATGAGCTCCTGCATAGCAATCAGGAGACTTGCCGTGTCCATCACAATCGATAAATCCTGGTGCAAGATTTTTGCATCCGAGCGCTCCAACCAGTCGAGCACCAGCATCAATCGACATAAACGGGCACGGGGGGAGGATGCTCGAGAACACTACCTCCCCTATATAAGTTATTTGTCCGATTCTCAAGCAGCCGAAGTCTGGTCATCGAATCGGGTCAAAGACCACAACTTCCGACTTTACCCACAATGCAAGTCATCGAATCGAACATCGGCCCCCGAGTCGGACTCCATGCGTATGTCAGGTCATCGGACCCAAATTCCGCCTTCCTGCGCATGGCGGGCCATCAATATCAACTCGGTCATCGGACCCAAACTCCGCCTTTTTGCGTATGGCACGCCTTCAAATCGGTCATCGGACCCAAATTCCGCCTTCCTGTGCATGGCGGGCCATCAACATCAACTCGGTCATCGGACCCAAATTCCGCCTTTCTGCGCATGGCACGCCATCAACTCGGTCATCGGACCCAAATTCCGCCTTCCTGCGCATGGCAGGTCATCGGACACAAATTCAGACCTCGCCAATATGCCTACGTATCGAATCGGTCATCGGACCCAACTTCCGACTTCATCCATACTGTAGGGTCTTTGAGGTTGGCGCGGTGCGCTCAACCCAGGGAGTCGACCCATCGAAGCATACACCTCCCCTATATAAGCTATTTGTCCGATTCCCACACCTGTGTAGTTTGCACCTCTGACCAGGACATCGACCCCAACTTCCGAACTCGACTGCAACGACGGCACCAGCGCCTT
This sequence comes from Cryptomeria japonica, assembly GCF_030272615.1. Lineage (NCBI taxonomy): Eukaryota > Viridiplantae > Streptophyta > Pinopsida > Cupressales > Cupressaceae > Cryptomeria > Cryptomeria japonica. The sequence goes on along the minus strand of NW_026729392.1, from coordinate 9,746 downwards.
GGTGCGCACCTTGCGACGCACAGTCCCAACATTCGCCTTCCTGCACATGGCAGGTCATCGGACCCAAATTCCGACCTCGCGAGTATGCCTACATATCGAATCGGTCATCGGACCCAACTTCCGACTTCATCCATACCGTAGGGTCTTTGAGGTTGGCGCGGTGCGCTCAACCCGGGGAGTCGACCCAACGAAGCATACACCTCCCCTATATAAGCTATTTGTCCGATTCCCACACCTGTGTAGTTTGCACCTCCGATCAAGACATCGACCCCAACTTCCGAACTCGCCTCCAACGACCGAACCAGCGCCTTGGTGCGCACCTTGCAACGCACAGTGCCAACATTCGCCTTCCTGCACGTGGCAGGTCATCGGACCCAAATTCCGACCTCGCGAGTATGCCTACATATCGAATCGGTCATCGGACCCAACTTCCGACTTCATCCATACCGTAGGGTCTTTGAGGTTGGCGCGGTGCGCTCAACCCGGGGAGTCGACCCAACGAAGCATACACCTCCCCTATATAAGCTATTTGTCCGATTCCCACACCTGTGTAGCTTGCACCTCCGATCAGGACATCGACCCCAACTTCCGAACTCGACTAAAAAGACCGCACCAGCGCCTTGGTGTGCACCTTGCAACGCACAGTGTCAACATTCGCCTTCCTGCACATGGCAGGTCATCGGACCCAAATTCCGACCTCATGAGCATACCTACTAATCGAATTGGTCATCGGACCCAACTTCCGACTTCATCCATACCGTAGGGTCTTTGAGGTTGGCGCGGTGCGCTCAACCTGGGGAGTCGACCCATCGAAGCATACACCTCCCCTATATAAGCTATTTGTCCGATTCCGACACCTGTGTAGTTTGCACCTCCGCTCAGGACATCGACCCCAACTTCCGAACTCGCCTGCAACGACCGAACCAGCGCCTTGGTGCGCACCAAAAGTGCGCACTTTTGGAGGGCACTTTTGTGCGCTCCAAAGGTGCGCACTTTTGGAGGGCACTTTTCTGCGCTCCAAAGGTGCGCACTTTTGGAGGGCACTTTTCTGCGCTCCAAAGGTGCGCACTTTTGGAGGGCACTTTTTGGAGGGCACTTTTCTGCGCTCCAAAGGTGCGCACTTTTGGAGGGCACTTTTTGGAGGGCACTTTTCTGCGCTCCAAAGGTGCGCACTTTTGGAGGGCACTTTTTGGAGGGCACTTTTCTGCGCTCCAAAGGTGCGCACTTTTGGAGGGCACTTTTTGGAGGGCACTTTTCTGCGCTCCAAAGGTGCGCACTTTTGGAGGGCACTTTTCTGCGCTCCAAAGGTGCGCACTTTTGGAGGGCACTTTTTGGAGGGCACTTTTCTGCGCTCCAAAGGTGCGCACTTTTGGAGGGCACTTTTTGGAGGGCACTTTTCTGCGCTCCAAAGGTGCGCACTTTTGGAGGGCACTTTTTGGAGGGCACTTTTCTGCGCTCCAAAGGTGCGCACTTTTGGAGGGCACTTTTGTGCACTCCAAAGGTGCGCACTTTTGGAGGGCACTTTTCCTGTGCTCCAAAGGTGCACACCTAGGTGAGCACCTTCGACCACACCTTGTAGCACACCAAACTCTGACTTTCGACTTCATCCGCAATGCAGGGTCTTTGAGGTTGGCGCAATGCGCACAACCAGGGGAGTCGACCCATCAAACCCAACACCTCCCCTATATAAGCTATTTGTCTGATTCTCATACATGCGTAGCCTGCAGGAGCAATTAGGACATCGACCCCAACTTTCGGCTTCTAAACGAAAACAAGGTCTTTGAGGTTGGTGTAATGCGAACAACTAGGGGAGTCAACCCATCAAACCCAACACCTCCCCTATATAAGCTATTTGTCTGATTCTCATACATGTGTAGTCTACAGGAGCAATTAGGACATCGACCCCAACTTTTGACTTCTTAACGAAAACAAGGTCTTTGAGGTTGACGTAATGCGCACAACCAGGGGAGTCGACCCATCAAACCCAACACCTCCCCTATATAAGCTATTTGTCCGATTCTCATACATGTGTAGCCTGCAGGAGCCATTAGGACATTGACCCCAACTTTTGACTTCTTAACGAAAACAAGGTCTTTGAGGTTGGCGTAATGCGCACAACCAAGGGAGTTGACCCATCAAACCCAACACCTCCCCTATATAAGCTATTTGTCTGATTCTCATACATGTGTAGCCTGCAACAACGATTAGGACATCCACCCCAACTTCTGAATTCGTCTGCGTTGACCGCACCAAAGGTGCACGCCTTGGTGCTCACCAAAATCCGACTTCCGACTTCTTCTGCTATGCGGGGTCTTTGAGGTTGGCGCAGTGCGCACAACCAGGGGAGTCAACCCACCGAATGCAACACCTCCCCTATATAAGCTATTTGTCTGATTCTCATACATGCGTAGACTGCAGCAATGATTAGGACATCCACCCCAACTTTTGACTTCTTAAACAAGACAGGGTCTTTGAAGTTGGTGCAGTGCACACAACCAGGGGAGTCGACCCATCAAACGCAACACCTCCCCTATATAAAGCTATTTGTCCGATTCTCATACGTGTAGTCTGCAGCAGCGATTAGGACATCGACCCCAACTTCCGAATTCGTTTGCATTGACCGCACCAAAGGTGCACGCCTTGGTGTGCACCCTGGAGTGCACTTTGGTGCTCACCTCGGTGCACACTTTGGTGTGCACCTCGGTGTGCACCAAAGGTGCGCACCTTGGAGCGCACCAAAGGTGTACACTTTGGAGCGCACCACATAGGGTCTTTGAGAGGTTGGCGCAGTGCGCACACCAAGGTGGGTGTTGAGGTGCGTGCCGAGGTGGGTGGGTGCTAGGGTGCGCTCCATGGTGGGTGCCAGGGTGGGTGCGTGCTAGGGTGGATTCCAAAGAGGGTCATAGGGTGGGTGCCAAGGTGGGTTGGTGATATAGTGGGTTCAAAGGTGGGTACTAGGGTGGGTTCCAAGGTGGGTCACAAGTTGGGTGCCAGGATGCGTGGGTGTTAGGTTGGGTGCCAAGGTGGGCTCCTGCGTGGGTGGGTGCTAGGGTGGGTTTCAAGGTGGACGCGAGGGCGGGTGCCAAGGTGGGTAACAAGTTGGGTGTTAGGATGGGTGAGTGCTAGAGTGGGTGCCAAGGTGGGTGGGTGCTAAGGTGGATGCCAAGGTGGTTCACAGGGTGGGTGGGTTCTAGGGTGAGTTCCAAGGTGGGTCACAGGTTCAGTGCTAGGGTGGGTGTCAAGGCGGGTGTCGAGGTGCCTGGGTGCTAGGGTGTGGATGCCAATGTGGGTCATAGGGTGGGTACTAGGGTGGGCTGCAATGTGGGTGCCAAGGTGGGTAACATGCTCGGTGGGTTCTAAATTGGGTGCCAGGGTGGGTGTGCACCCACCTTGCCCGAGGTGGGTGCCAAGGTGCCAGTGTGGGTGGGTGCTAAGGTGGATGCCAAGGTGGGTGAGAAGGTGGGTGATAGGTTGAGTGGTAGGATGGGTGGGTGCCAAGATGGGTCACAGGGTGGGTGCAAGGGTGGGTAGGTGCTAGGGTTGGTGTCAGGGTGGGTGGGTGCTAGGTTGGGTTCCAAGGTGGGTGCGAGGGTGAGTGTCAAGGTGGGTCACAGGTTAGGTGCTAGGATGGGTGAGTGCTAGGGTGCAAAGGTGCCAGGGTGGGTGCTAGGATGGGTCGATGCTAGGGTGAGTGGCAAGGTGGGTCCACAAGTGTCAAGGTGGGTGCCGAGGTGGGTGCCAAGTCGGCGACTGCTATGGTGGATGCCAAGGTGGGTCACGGGGTGGGTGCCAAGTTGCTAGGTTGGGTTCCAAGGTGGGTGCCAACGTGGGTGCTAGGGTGCGTGGGTTAAAGGGTGTGTCACAACGTGGGTGCCAGGATGGGTGCGCACCCACACTGGCCAAGACGGGTGCGGGTGCAAGGTTGGGTTCCAAGCCCGGTCACAGGCTGGGTGCTAGGATGGGTGGGTGCCAAGGTGGGCACCAGGGTGGGTGCACCCACCCTGGCCAAGGTGGGTCACGGGGTGGGTCCTAGGGTGGGTAACGGGGTGGGTACTAAGGTGCGTGCCAAGGTGGGTCATAGGGTGGGTGCCAAGGTGGGCACCAGGGTGGGTGTGCACCAACCCTAGCCAGGGTAGGTCACGGGGTGGTTGTCGGGGTGGGCGTCAAGGAGCCAAGGTGGGTGGCAAGTAGCCAAGTTGCGTGCCAAGGTGGGTGTCGGGGTGGGTGCCAAGGATCCAAGGTGGGTGCCAAGGAACCAAGGTGGGTGTCTGGGTGGGTGCCGAGGTGGGAGCCAGGGTGGGTCCCAAGGTGAGTGCAAAGGTGGGTGCCAGGGTCAAGGTGAGTGCCAATGTGGGTTCCAAGGTGCCAGGGTCAGGGTGAGTGCCAATGTGGGTTCAAAGGTGCTAAGTTGGGTGCGAGGTTGGGTGCGAGGGTGGGTGGGTGCCAAGGTGTGCTAGGTGGAAGCCCGGGTGGGTCGGCATCCCATGGGTGTCGAGTTGGGTGCCTGATGGGTGCTTCTTGTCAAGTTTTAGTCGTCGGGACTCATTTCGAGCCTTAGAGGTCGTTTCTTGTCCGGTTGCCCTGTCTTCGACCTGGGAACCCAATTTTGGTCCTCGGGTCCCATTTTTTTTTGTCTCGCATCCCACTTTTGGCCTGTGGCCTTTTCGGGGTCGATTCTCGTTTTGGGCATCAGAGCATGTTTCTTCTCCTAAAACCCAATATTTGTTTATTAAGTCTCGGAACACATTTTTGTTCTCGTGGACCCATCATGGGTCTTGGAACGCATTTGTGGTCCTTGGGTCCCATTTTGCATCCCGAAACTTGTGTTTTGGTGCTTGATCCCTATTTTGGGTGCCCACCTTGCACCAAGTGCGCACCCGGGGCAAACCGAGCGCCTTGGTGCACCGGGGCAAGATCGAGCGTGCACCCGAGGCGCCCCGAACATGCACCAAGGTGCACTCGGCCCACATGTGAGCGCAGGTCGTTGCGCCCGAGGTGGTGTGTGGGCACCGCGTTGCAGACGGGACACTGCACGCACACGACGCCCCCTCCAGGTGCACGCACGTAGGCCGGGCCGGGTGCACACCCGACGCCCTAGCAAGGTGCGCGCACCCGGGCAGGGCTCACACTTGGCGAACGGGGCGCACTTCGCGAGGGAGGGTGTGCACCTCGACGGGGGTGGGTGGCCGGGGTGGATTCGCACGTGGGTCGCGGTTTGCTAAGTACACACTGCGACAAGCTCATAACGGGTGCGATCATACCAGCGTTAGTGCACCGGATCCCATCAGAACTCCGCAGTTAAGCGCGCTTGGGCCGGAGTAGTACTGGGATGGGTGACCTCCCGGGAAGTCCCGGTGTTGCACCCTTTTTTAGTTTTTCGCCGGGCGTCGCAATGCTATTTGAATAAACCTTTTGCCCGTTTGCGTTCTCGTCGGGGCCGGGCCGGGCCGGGGTGCGCTGCCCGCACTACCGCGCGCGCGGGGGCGACACCGAGCGCGCACCCGAGGCGCCCCGAGCACACAGGCCACGGTGCAACCCGGGCGTTGTGCGCGCACCCCGGTGCGCCCGAGGTGCTGCGCGCGCACCCAGGTGAAATCGGTGTGCACCTCGGCCAGTGCGCGCTCGGTCGAGTCGCGCACGTTGGCCAAGGTGCACGGTGATGTTTCTTACTCTAAGGTTCCGCACCAGACGCCCGGGACAGGTGAGCGAAGCTGGGCGGGGCCGGGTGCGCGGCCGGGGCAGGTGCACGCAGCTGGAGAGAGCTTTGGAGCACACTTCGGAGCGCACCAATGATGCGCTCCATTCAAAAGTTTCCTGAAAAGGCAAAAAAAGTTGAGATTATAGAATTTCCCACTTGAGAGATTGTAAAAAAAAAAAATTTAAAATGAAGGAAACGCGGGTGCCAAGGTGTGCGCAGCCCAGCCAAGGTGTGCGCACCAAGGCGCCCACCCTGGCGAAGGTGCACGCAAGGTGCGCACCCGAGGCAAACCGGACAATTAACCCAACTTTCGACTTCGCGCGCACCTTGGAGCGCACTTCGGAGCGCTCCTTGGTGCGCACCAATCTTGGGCACCTCGGAGTGCACCATGGCGCCCACCAAGGTGCGCACCCGGGGCAAACCGAGCTCCGACTTCGTGCGCACCTTGGAGCGCACGAAAGGTGCGCACCATGGCGCCCACCAAGGTGCGCAGCCCAGCCAAGGCGTGCGCATCAAGGTGCGCACCCTGGCGAAGGTGCGCACCCGGGGCAAACCGAGCTCCGACTTCGTGCGCACCTTGGAGCGCACAAAAGGTGCGCAACCCAGCCAAGGTGTGCGCACCCCGGTCAAACCGAGCTCCGAATCGTGCGCACCAGAGGTGCACGCCATCGTGCGCACCTTGGAGCACACTTCGGAGCCCTCCTTGGTGCGCGCCGATGTTGCGCACCTCGGAGCGCACCCGGGGAAAACAATGCAATTAACCCGACTTTCGACTTCGTGGGCACCTCGGAGCGCTCTCGGGTTCGCACCTCGGAGCACACCGAGGTGCGCACCTTTGATGCGCTGCCTTCACCAATTTCCAGAAAAGGCAAGAAAACATTGAGAAGGTGTGCGCACCGAGGTGCCCACCCTGGCGAAGGTGCACGCGAGGTGCGCACCCGGGGCAAACCGGGCTCCGACTTCGTGCACGCCGCACCTTGGAGCACACTTCGGAGCGCTCCTTGGTGCGCACCAGGGCGCGCAACCCAGCCGAGGTGCCCACCCCGGCGAAGGTGCACGCGAGGTGCGCACCCGGGGCAAACCGGGCTCCGACTTCGTGCACGCCATGGTGCCCACCGCGGCGAAGGTGCACGCGAGGTGCGCACCCGGGGCAAACCGGGCTCCGACTTCGTGCACGCCGCACCTTGGAGCACACTTCGGAGCGCTCCTTGGTGCGCACCATGGTGCCCACCAGGGCGCGCAACCCCGCCGAAGGTGCACGCGAGGTGCGCACCCGGGGCAAACCGGGCTCCGACTTCGTGCACGCCGCACCTTGGAGCACACTTCGGAGCGCTCCTTGGTGCGCACCATGGTGCCCACCAGGGCGCGCAACCCCGCCGAAGGTGCACGCGAGGTGCGCACCCGGGGCAAACCGGGCTCCGACTTCGTGCACGCCATGGTGCGCACCGCGGCGAAGGTGCGCACCCGGGGCAAACCGGGCTCCGACTTCGTGCACGCCGCACCTTGGAGCACACTTCGGAGCGCTCCTTGGTGCGCACCAGGGCGCGCAACCCAGCCGAGGTGCCCACCCCGGCGAAGGTGCACGCGAGGTGCGTACCCGGGGCAAACCGGGCTCCGACTTCGTGCACGCCGCACCTTGGAGCACACTTCGGAGCGCTCCTTGGTGCGCACCATGGTGCCCACCAGGCCGCGCAACCCAGCCAAGGTGTGCGCACCAAGGTGCACGCGAGGTGCGCACCCGGGGCAAACCGGGGTCCGACTTCGTGCACGCCGCACCTTGGAGCACACATCGGGGCGCTCCCGGGTTCGCACCGGCGTTGCGCACCGTGGTGGGCACCTCGGAGCACACCAAGGTGGGCAGCGAGGTGCGCACCTTTGATGCGATGCCTTCACTAATTTCCATAAAAGGCAAAAAAAAAACGAGATTTTAAAATTTCCGTTTTGAAAGATAGTGAGAAAAAGGGAATGCTGGTGCCATCTTGAGCCCGCCCTGGTGCGCAGCCCAGCCAAGGTGTGCGCACCAAGGTGCCCACCCTGGCGAAGGTGCGCGCCCGGGCAATTAACCCAACTTCCAACTTCGCGCGCGCCAGGGTGGGAGCGCACCCAACAACCGGGCCTGGGAAGAGCCAATGCGAGAAACCCCACCAAACGCTCTGACAAAAAAAGAGGGGGCGCTCCAGTAACCCCGCTTCGGAGCGCACCCTGGGCAAACCCAGCCAAGGTGCCCACCCCGGCCAAGGTGCAGGCGAGGTGCGCACCCGGGGCAAACCGGGCTCCGACAACGTGCACGCCGCACCTTGGAGCACACTTCGTAGCGCTCCCGGGTGCGCACCTCAGAGCACACCAAGGTGGGCAGCGAGGTGCGCACCTTTGATGCGCTGCCTTCACTAATTTCCAGAAAAGGCAAAAAAAAAAGGAGATTTTAAAATTTCCGTTTTGAAAGATAGTGAAAAAAACGGAACGCGCGTGCCATCTTGAGCCCGCCCTGGTGCGCAGCCCAGGTAAGGTGCCCACCCTGGCAAAGGTGCGCACCCGGGCAATTAACCCTACTTCCGACTTCGTGCGCGCCAGGGTGGCAACCGGGCCTCGGAAGAGCCAATGCGAGAAACCCCACCAAACGCTCCGACAAAAAAAGAGGCGGCGCTCCAATAACCCCGCTTCGGAGCGCAGCCGGGGCAAACCCAGCCAAGGTGCCCACCCCGACGAAGGTGCACGCGAGGTGCGCACCCGGGGCAAACCGGGCTCCGACAACGTGCACGCAGCACCTTGGAGCACACTTCGAAGCACTCCCGGGTGCCCACCGGCGTTGCGCACCGTGGTGGGCAGCGAGGTGCGCACCTTTGATGCGCTGCCTTCACTAATTTCCAGAAAAAGGCAAAAAAAAATGAGATTTTAAAATTTCCGTTTTGAAAGATAGTGAAAAAAAAGGAACGCGGGTGCCATCTTGAGCCCGCCCTGGTGCGCAGCCCAGGCAAGGCATGCGCACCAAGGTGCCCACCCGAGGTGCACACCCGGGGCAAACCGGGCTCCGACTTCGTGCAGGCCGCACCTTGGAGCACACTTCGGAGCGCTCCTTGGTGCGCACCATGGTGCCCACCAGGGCGCGCAACCCAGCCAAGGTCTGCACACCAAGGTGCCCACCCCGGCGAAGGTGCACGCGAGGTGCGCACCCGGGGCAAACCGGGCTCCGACTTCGTGCACGCCATGGTGCCCACCGCGGCGAAGGTGCACGCGAGGTGCGCACCCGGGGCAAACCGGGCTCCGACTTCGTGCACGCCGCACCTTGGAGCACACTTCGGAGCGCTCCTTGGTGCGCACCATGGTGCCCACCAGGGCGCGCAACCCAGCCAAGGTGTGCGCACCAAGGTGCACGCGAGGTGCGCACCCGGGGCAAACCGGGGTCCGACTTCGTGCACGCCGCACCTTGGAGCACACATCGGAGCGCTCCCAGGTTCGCACCAGCGTTGCGCACCTTTGATGCGCTGCCTTCACTAATTTCCAGAAAAGGCAAAAAAAAACGAGATTTTAAAATTTCCGTTCTGAAAGATAGTGAAAAAAACGGAACGCGGGTGCCATCTTGAGCCCTTCCTGGTGCGCAGCCCAGGCAAGTTGTGCGCACCAAGGTGCCCACCCTGGCGGAGGTGCGCGCCCGGGGCAATCCGGGCTCCGACTTCGTGCACTGCATGGTGCCCACCAAGGCGCGCAACCCAGCCAAGGTGCCCACCGCAGCGAAGGTGCACGCGAGGTGCGCACCCGAGGTGCACACCCGGGGCAAACCGGGCTCCGACTTCGTGCACGCCGCACCTTGGAGCACACTTCAGAGCGCTCCTTGGTGCGCACCAGGGCGCGCAACCCAACCAAGGTCTGCACACCAAGGTGCTCACCCCGGCGAAGGTGCACGCGAGGTGCGCACCCGGGGCAAACCGGGCTCGGACTTCGTGCACGCCGCACCTTGGAGCACACATCGGAGCGCTCCCGGGTTCGCACCAGCATTGCGCACCTTTGATGCGCTCCAATAACCCCACTTCGGAGCGCACCAGAAACCCCA